>NC_073304.1:167219740-167429740 GCF_027595985.1 Sorex araneus | reverse complement strand
GGCGCGGCCAGAGAGCCCAGAGGGGAGGGCATTTATGGCCAATCAAGGTTTGATCTCCGTCCTCCTTTATTA
This sequence comes from Sorex araneus, assembly GCF_027595985.1. NCBI lineage: Eukaryota > Metazoa > Chordata > Mammalia > Eulipotyphla > Soricidae > Sorex > Sorex araneus. Next base: position 167,429,668 of record NC_073304.1, on the reverse strand, counting down.
TCTCTAGAGAGAGCCCCGCCAGGAGTGAGTCCTGAGTGCAGAGCCAGGAGTAAGCCCTGAGCACAGCAGCACAGCAGTGTGTGTGTGTGTGTGTGTGTGTGTGTGTGTGTGTGTGTGTGTGTGTGTGTGTGTGTGTGTGTGATGGCTCAAGTGGTAGAGCACATACGGAGCCTGTGCGAGGCCCGGAGTTTGGTCCCCAGCCCCCAGGACCCACGTCCAGCGCCCCCACTGCTGAGAGTGCCGTCTGTTTGAGAATAAAGGCTGATGACTCCCTAAGGGACAGGGGTATGCCTCGACCCCACCTTGCATGCATGTGTTCCGAGTGCATCCCCACAGCGACACAAAAGAATCATTAAAAAAACACACATACACAGAAAGTAAGCAATCAGGGGGTGACAGTTCAGCTGAGGGCCACCCAAGGCCGCCTCAGTGACCAGGCCAGGGGCCGGAAGTGGGTCCTGGGAGTCCGGATGATGAGTTGGGCGGCCTGACTCACAGCGGGCCTGTGTGCAATGGGTGCAGCCTTGGGGAGCACGCAGGGGGCGGTGCTCAGCAGCTTCCGGAACCCACCTGTGGCCCAGGTACGTGCAGCACAGAGATGGGGGCCGTGGAGAGACCCGGGTGAGATCCCTGCACAGGCTGAGGGTCTCCTAAGCCTTGTTGGGGAGATTTGGTTCCTGGAGGAGCCGGGAGAGGGGGTGGGAGGATGGGGGAGGGGAACAGCGCGTGATGTGTTGTGCATTTGGAAAATCCGTGGGGCCCCACAAAACCCAGCTCTCCCAGCCTCTCTGTGGCCTGGAGGGGAGGAGTGAGGGGCCCCTTCTGAGGGTGCAGTGGCAAGCGGGCTGGAAGAAGCCTTGGGCGGGAATAGAGGTGGGCAAGCTGTGCACGCATGCACGTCTCTGTGTGCATGTGTAGGTGTGCGCACACCCCCCTCCCTCCAACCTGATGGTCTTGGGGCCACATGGAGGAGGAATTGAATGTCTGGGGGCTGCCGGCCCTGCTCCCGCCCCCAGGGGTCCCCGTGGCAGGCGCAGCGGGCCTGGAGGAGGTAGCCCAGGTCAGGGGCGGGGACAGGGGGCAGCTGGGCAGGGTGGGGCTGTGGGACCTGCCCCAGGAGGGCAGGGACGGGCAGGCCCGAGTGTTCTCAGGCCGCCAGGCCAGGGCCCCTTTCTCTCCATGAGATCATATCTGGGTCAAAGAGCATGTAAAGCAGGCAGGCCCCGGCGGCCACACAAAGCCCATTCAGCCCGGCCCCTATTCACTCACCTCCTCTCCCCCAGCCCCGCACAGCCGCGACCCTAGCACTGCGCCTAAGCCCCAGCTTTGATGTCCGAGAACAGAAAACAGCGATTAAATGTTGTTTTAAAGAGCGAGTGCTCGCTGCCCTCCCATCTGTCAAGAGAAAGCTGAGGCCGGGGGAGGGGCAGGCAGGCTGCGGGAGGAGGGGGCTGGAGGCCCCGGGAAATGAGGGGGACCAGCGGAGAGGGGGCTGGGGGCCGGGAAATGAGGGGGACCAGCGGGGAGCAGGGGACGCGTGGCAGCTCCGAGGGCACCCGTGTAGAGTGTTGGTACAGAATTGTCTCCCGAGATGAGAAAAGAGGGAGAGAAAAATGAACGTGGCCCAGAGACAGGGGCAGGAGGAGGAGGGTAAGGGGGAGACAGAGGGAAGAGGGAGGGGATAAAGGGAGGGGAGGGGAAGAGGGGCAGAAGGGAGGGGGAGAGGAGGTGAGGGAGAGGAGGGCAGGGGTGAGGGGAAGACAAAGCCAAGGGCCACGTGTGGGTCCAGGTGGTCCCCACTCTGCCTCAGGTCACAGCAGAACCCAGGAGCAGGAGGGTTGAGACCCTCTTCCCAGGGACCCCAAAATTGCTGCTCTAGAACCCTGGCATTCCCCCCACCCAGCAGTGAGAACTGCAGAGGGCAGGTGGGATGACCTGAGGGTGGGGGTGGGGGCCGGTTTTAGGGTGAAGCCCCTGCCATGCTCTGATCCATAAAAGCAGCAGCTATGGCCAGGAGCCTGGGAGGGCCGTGGGAGGGCCAAGTGCCCCCTGCAGGCTGGTGGGAATTGCTTTATGTTGCCAGGGGGCCTACCCGGACACCCCCAGTGCCCCCGCCCATCCTCAGGGGACTGTAGCACTCTAGTGGCACTGTAGTCACATTGTTCATCGATTTGCTCAAGCGGGCACCAGTGACGTCTCCATGGTGAGTCCTGTTGTTACTGTTTTTGGCATATCGAATACGCCAGGCTCTGCTGTGCAGGCGGGATACTCTCGGTGGCTTGCCAGGCTCTCTGAGAGGGACGGAGGAATCGAACCCAGGTCAGCTGTGTGCAAGGCAAATGTCCTACCCACTGTGCTTAGGGGACAGGGACTCCAAAATCGGGCGGCAGCTTCTTGCTGGAAGCTTGTGAGCAGCAGGAAGAAAGGGGAACCTTCTAGAATGAAGAACAGCCGGGTCCGGGCCGAGTCCTGGTAGATAACCCACCTGAGGAGGGTATCTCGGCCAGTGCCTGCATGTGCCAGCAGAAGCAAAGAGATCCGCCCCTGCGGGCTGGCTGGAAGGACAGAGGCTGGCTGCTGCCCACTCCCCCTCCCGCACCCCATTCCCTCTCCCACACACACACTCCGGGCCTGGAACCGGAAGGAGCCCCTGGGGTCAGGGGTGGAGAAACAAAGGGTTCCTGCCAACCCCCAGCACGGATCAAGTGACAGTGGCAGAATGGGGTCTCTTTGGTTTTGGGGGGGTTGGGTCACACCCCAAGTGCTCAGGGATCAGTGCTGGCAGAGCTCAGGACACCATATGGGCACTGGGGACTGAACCCTTGTCAACCGCACACAAGGCGAGTGTTCTACCCGCTGTCCCATCTCTCTGAAATCGAACGTTTTAACCCAAATGTCTCCAGGCGATGTGTTCAGCGGGGTCTGTAAAGAGCCCGCAGCAGGCTGAAGATGTGGCATCCATACTTTTCTTGTCCCTCGGACCTCAACCAACACCTAACCCAACCCCCAAGCATTGTTTCCTATTTTTTTTTTAAATCAAGGTGAGGGAACGCAAGAATCCAGAGACAACTGAATTAACTTTATTCTCTTCTAACTGCAGATTCAAGGTATACAACTGAACATTGCTATTTTTCTTATGAGACTTATAAATAAAAATACAAAAAATGTTCACTACAAAAAAATCTACTGTTAGTAGGATGTAAAAAATATTCTCTTTGCTATAGAAGGCACAAACTTCACTTAGTGACACATGGAGAGAGAAAAAAACCTGCAGCAGTAAATTCATTTTTTCTTTTTTTTTTTGTTTTTTTTCTTTTTTTTAAATCTTGTCAGAAACACTGAAATTACAAAGAAACGCATCAATCTACACGGAACGAAGGCAGATGCGGGAAGCTGCAACCAGGGCCCGACAGAGAAGTTCAGGTGAATCAATTCCGGAGAGAACGGGGCTGGCAAGGACCAAATGAGTACTGGGCTGGGTCAGCAGGTCGGGAGAGAGAAAGAGGGAGAGAGAGGGAGGGGGGAGAGAGAATAGAAGAGACCTACAGGAGAGAGGAGAGGAAAGGGGGAGAGATTCAGAGAGAGAGAGGAGGAGTAGGGAGGAAGAAAGAGAAAAAGAGAGAGATTTGTACAAAAAGTAACCGGTAAAATTGAAGAAACGAAATTGGGCAGCCTCCTGAAGTCAGGCTAAGAGGAGGCGCTGAGGTAGACATAAACTAGAACGTCAATCAATCAAAAACACTATTCTGTGATACAGAGCGACCGGACTGGCACTTGCGCTGTCACGACAGAAGACAAGCCACAGAAACACACATACAACGAAACAAAACGTTAAAACCCAAACCAAAAAAGGCTTAGTTTTGCTTGGTCCAGCAGGGCCGGGGGGGCCTCAGTGCTATAATTTACATACATATATATATATTTATCTTTATATATATGAGTCGATGTCATGGTGTACCACCACCACGGCTTCTTAACCTTACGAAGATCATGCATAACACTATGGGAACAATTCCTAGGACACCCCAGGAGGCCGGGACCCTGTCTGCAGGGGGTAGGAAGGGGAAGCTTTCGTGAGCCCAGATGGGTGTGGGCGGAGCCTCCCAGGTCACGCCCATCCGTGGCACCGCCCATTCCAGGCCCCGCTCACCCCAGCTGGCCACTTTGTCTCTGGCATCTGGAGCGAGGAACAGGGGTGCCCTCTCTCTCCTCCACCTCTGTCCCACACCCGCTGGCCCTGCTTCCTCTCCTGTGGGGCATGCAGAAAACTGCCACCACCAGGCCCCCAGCCTTGCCCACCGCTGTCCCCTCGCTTGGTCAGCAGATGGGCAGTGTGGCAGGCTCCGGAGTCCGCCTACCAGACCCGCAGCCTCCTCCCGGGGACCGCACACGTGTGACACATTGCAAATTTGTGGCTTGCTTTTTTTTTTTTTTTTTTTACTTTTGCTTTTTTTTTTTTCTTCTTTTCTTTTGAAACATGGAAAAACGGTTCAGGCACAGATTCAACAAGCCGGCGTTGCATCCCTGGATTGTACTGAATCACTGGGTCCCCCAGCCTCCCACCCCCCCACCCCTACCCCCTGCAGCCCGAATCTACCTTCCCCGTTTTCGCAGCCTCCTCCGAAGCAGCCCACAGCAGCAATGATATTTACTATTTTATATCTCTCTTGCTATGTATAATCTCTCTATATATTTGTCTATCCTATATACACATAGGATTTGAACGCCTGGAAGGAGCGAGGGGTGGGACTGGGGAGGGACACATGAAGTGGGGAGGGGGGTACATGTGGCCGCAAGCGTAGAGGGGCACACACTTCAGTAGGAGCTGAGCACAGGAAAGGGAGTCCCCGACTTGGACCTGAGCCCGCTGAGGAGCTGCGGTGATTCGGGGAAGGGAGGAAGGAGCAAGTGGGGTGTCAGCAGCTAAGGCAGCAGGGGCAAGTAAGTGCAAAGACTCAGCTCTCACTGGGGATAGAGACCCCCTCCACCCTCCTGTGTCCCCAGCCCCATCCCTACCGGACACATGGGAAGCTTCCTGTGACTCCTGTCCCTCACCTGGGCCCTCACCTTTTGTCCTGGTGAGAAGGCAGCCAGGAAAGAGGCAGGGAGGGCTCCCCGGGGGTGTCTGGGGAGGGGGCCCACATCTCCCAGCTTCCCTCCCGACGCACCCCAGTTTCCCCCAGGACCCCACTGGGCCCTGGGGTGTGGGGGGCAGGCAGAGGGGGACCTCCTGCTATCCAATGCCGCCCTCCCTAGAATGCCCACACCGCGTGATTGGACACACAAGCACACATGAACAGCACACACATGCGCACACACACATGTTTGAAGGGAAGTATGATCACCAGTGATAGTGCAGGGGGGGGGTTGTGGGTTTTTTTTTGTCTTTTTTTTTCTCCTATTCACATCACAGAAGGAAAGAGCACAGTCCTGTCGAACTGACAAAGGAACCAACACATATTACAAAAATATTACAATTTGTAAATATTAGCTCAACCCTCTCAACTTTTGTGAATGGGGAGGCAGGGGGAGGGGGCTAGGCGGGGCCCTCTCTCGCCTCACCTCTGTCCCACGCCCGCTGGCCCTGCTCGGGAATAGTTGGATTTTGGATTTGTGTTTCCTTCCCCCCCAAGAGTCGAGTGACAGATCGCTGTTCAGAGGGTGGTTTCTGGGATTTGGGGGACCTCCTGAGGACCGGCCAGGCCCTCTCTTCTTCCCGGACCGGGGAGGAAGCAATAGTGCACAATGATTTCCTACAGGAACCCTCCCCGCTTTCACGCACAAAAACCCAACAACTGCTCTAGCCAACGTAGTTCAAGTTTAACCGATTTTTTTTTCCTTTCCGAAACACTTGTCATTATTAGAGCTGCAAAAACAGCATTCCTCCCCACCCCAATAGCCACACTGTCCCCTCAACTCAAGTCCCCGCATCACACAATTTTTAAGGCCTTCAGATGTGGTGTTGGTGTTGGGGGGGGGTAGACTGGGAGGGGGCGGGCAGGAGGGCTGGGGCGGGGGGGGGAGGTTCAGGGAACCCCATTGTCCGACACCCCACAACTGCTTCCCTCTACCACTTTCTAAAACCTAAGATACAGAGCCGCAGCCAGCCTCGGCAGCCAGGAAGGGGAAAGAAAATACGCAAGCAGCTCTCGTGACAAAGCAAGAAGGCCGTCCCGAAGCCAACGTAAATACTGCAGACAGGCTTTCCAAACTCAGGGGGCATGAGGGGGGGGAACGCAGAGCAGCCAGTGGGAGGCCAGAAGGGAACCAAAGAACAACCGGACAAACATAAGAGGTAGCTTTTAGAAAAACAACACCCCCCTCCCCCCGAAAAAAACAATGCAACACAACCGAGGCTGGTGCACCCCCACACCAGCCAGGAAGAGACCGATTTTGGCAACAGTAATACACGCAGAGTGGGGTGACATGTTGCAAGGGCCTGAGGCCGCCCGGCCCCCGGGAGCCCCCCAAATTGCGGGTAAGTGCACTGGTAAAGACAGCAGCCGCAGGCGGAGCCAAGAGGGGCTCCAGACTCGGGCGCTGCCCCCCAACCCTCCCCTTCTGCCCCCCAGGCCCCTCACCCCCACGTCCTGAGTTCTTCGCTTTGCACTGCTCCTTCTGGCTGGAGGGCGGCCGGCCGCCAGGGTGGCCGAGACTGGGTCAGCTGAAGTGGATTCACCCACCTCTTCACTTACACCCCGAAACAGAAAAACTCCCTTCCCGCATCCCTCCAACCCCAACCAAAAAAGGGAGATGCGGGGGTTAAGAAAGCTCATGAGGTCACAAAAACTGAGGTAATTCAAGTACAATGTGCTAAAGGGGTGGGGGGGGGGACACAGAAAAAGAAGAAAACATAATACAAGGCCAAAACCCTCCTCTTCCTCCTCCCCTCCTCCTCCTCCTCCTTCCTGGGGGCCAGGGGCCTGCTAGCCAGGAGAACCACACTCGCCCCTGATCCTGGGCCTTGTCTGCACTGAACCCCCAGCCCCTCCACCCCCAGCCACACTGCAGGTGCAAAGACAGGACCCCTCTTTTCCTTCCTTGCTTCTTCCTCTCCCAGGACGGAAGGCTGCAGGGACCCGGTGGCTGTGGGGGAACAGTCCCTACCCCCTCATTCTGCCTCTCCTTTCTGGAAGCCAAAGCAGCTCAGTAGCAATGCGCTTGTGATGGGAGAGAGGGTGTGACCAAGCTGGGCGTCCCCCCATTCTACGATGCCTCAGTAAGGGGGGCGGGGGGCCCAGTGGGCAACTGGAGGAGGAAGAGGCTAGGTACCCCGGGGTGCATACACACACCCCAAGCTTCTGCCAGAAAACTAGAGCTGCTGTTCTGAGTTGAGTCCTCGTTCCCCTCTCCAGCCCGCCCCTCCCACTGCCTGTCAATCCCATCTCTGGGGCCGGGGGGGGGGGGGTGTTAGTGAGCAAGGAAACAGCAGATTGTCGGGGTTTAACCAGGCACCCCTCCCTCCCGCCCTCTTTCCTGGACACCGCAGGACAGGGAGGCAGACAACACACCCTCTCTGAGCTGAACCCCCGACCCCACCTCACCCCTGGGAACTCTGGGCCAGCCTCTAGCCCGGACAGTTGGGGGCAGGGGATGAAGGGCCCCCAGGAACGGGTGCAGCGGCATGGGGGGGTGTCACCTGGAGCCTCAGAGAGAAGCCGAGGGGGACCCGACACGTTCCTCTCTGGAAGCTTTTTTTTTTTCCTATTTTTTTCCTTTTTTTTTTCTTTTTATTTTTCCTTGGTTTGGCACAGTCCTCCCTGGACTGCTGCCCTCTCCCTCTCTTTCTCTCTCTCTTTCTCTCTCTCTCTCTCTCTCTCTCTCCCGCTCGCTCTCGCCCTGGCGCCGGGGCCGGCCTCACACGTAGCACAGGTACAGGTAAGTCTTCTCTATCCTCCAGTCGGGCGGGATCTCCTCGGGCTTGTGCGCCTTCATGTGCTTCTGCATGGACGACAGGCTGGGGCAGTACTCGGTGCAGATGGTGCACTGGTAGGGGGACGCGCCGTTGTGCGTGCGCAGGTGCTTGATCATGGCCGAGTAGTCCCGGGAACGCTGGTGGCAGAGTTTGCACTCGAACGGCTTCTCTCCTGTGGGGACACGGGACAGGGCCATGTGGGTCCTTTGGGCCGTGGGTCTGCCTGCAGAACCTTCCCCGGGGATAGTACTGTGTACTGTGGGGGAGGTCTCACCTCGCACAGCCAGCTTCCAGCCCCTCTACCTCAGTGCCGCAAAGTATTCCCCTGAGCCCCGCCAGGAGTGATCCCTGAGCACTGCTGGGGGTGTGTGTGGGGGGAAGGGGAACTCCCTCCAAAAAAATATAATAAAATAGAACAAAACCTTGACCGGTCAGGCTGCTGGTATTCGCCGAGGGTTCTGAGCACCCCGGGTGGAAACTGGATTTCACGGAAAGGACCTAAAACCACCCCCCGTGGCTGGTGACTACGGCTGTATCCGGCTGTCGAGCCCTGGCCTTGGCTTGGATTCTCCCCGGGGTCACGCACTGCCCTCTGTGGGAAGGGATGGAGCTGGAGGGAAGGCTCCTGGGGGGGTTGGGGAACCCCCAGAGTCACAGCTTCTTCCCCAGACTGTGGTGGAGCCCCTCCAGGGTGACAGCCGGTGGGGGGAAGCCAGGGGATGTCACCCTCAGCGCACTGTGTGGGGCTGTCTGTGCCCCTAAGGCTCCGGGGGCGGCCCTGGACCCTGTCTTCCTTCCCTCAGGATGTCAGCGCCGGGGCAGGGACGGAGAAGTGGCCGGGCCTGGCTGCTCCCCATCTCCCGTCTGTGGAGTCCCTTGGAGCTGAGCAGGGGATGTGAGGGGACCTTGTTCCAATACAGTAATTAACTGGCCGGCCGCCTCGCTATCAATACTCTCCGTGCAGAGGCCCCAGCAAATAATGAAGTAATGAACAGCCAAAGTGATCTAACCATCGACCGGCTATTTACAATCGTCACTGCCAATGCATTTAATGATCCGCCGGCCAGGTCACAGCCCTGACAAGGGCCTCAGGAAGCCCCAGGGCTCCGGGACATCCTCCAGGTCACTCGAGCTGTCAGCCACGAGCACCCTTAGCCTCGCCAAGGGCCCACAAGTTGGAGACAAAAAAAGAGCTATTCCCCTCCCCCACACAAGGGTGCCCCTCCCTGTCCACGGAACCCCTTCTCTCCTTCCGCCTCTAGAGGACAGTGCTGGCGCCCTGTGCCCACAGGAAGCCCCTGGTGTGCCTGGCCCCCACCCTGCCCAGCCAGCAGAGCGCTGGGGTCCCTTTTCTGTTGGTCACTTTGATCAGTGGCTTTCCCGGAGCCCCCGCTTGGTGGCACCTGTCCTGGCTCCACGTGTCCACCCCATCATTCTGGTTTTAAGCCCCGAGATGACGCTGCTGAACTCGGAGCTGCAGCTAGAGGGCCGGGGAAGCTTCACACACGGGGGGAGGTCAGCAGCTCTGGCCGTCCACGGCCCTCCACGCTGGAGACCCAGGCCTGGGGCCACAGCTAATTCAGGATTCCCAAATCCCCGTGCCCCAGGGCCAAGAGCAGCTCACATTCCCTTCACGTGAACAAGCACGTGCAGCCTCTTGGGAATGGGAGGGGACTGCACCATAGAGGGGTTGCCGTCCGGGCACCTGCACTCTCGGTTTGGGGATCAAAGCCCACCTAGAACCTTACAGCTTCCCTCCCCCGCACGGGACCTAAGCCCACACTCCCGACTCCTCCGTCTCTCCCTCCCTCCCTCCAACCCTCATCTTCAGGACTTAACTCTGATTCAAGATTCCCAAATACTTATCCCTGTGCTCCCCCTCTGGGGGGGCCTGGCAGGGTCTGGGCTCAGGGCAAGTCCACCTTGGCCATGCCGGTGGGTGGTTGCTGTTGGGCCTCTGGTTTGAATCCCTTGTGTGTGTGTGGGGGGGGGGGGGGGCTGTGCAGGCAGGGAGGGGAGGCTATACTGAGCTTCTTCCTGCTTCTTGGTTCACTCCTAGCAGGGCTCAGGAAACCCTATGAGGTGGCGAGGCAGCTCCCACTGGGTGGGCCACACGAGGACCCCTGTATGATCTGTATCTGAACCCCTGCCTTCTCTCTCCAGCCCCACTAATCCTTAGCAAACTTGGTTCTACTCGAGGACCACCCTCGCCCGGAAACTAGGCTGCCCAACCCCCCCCAGTTTGCCCCTCCAACCCCCGACCACTGTGTCCCGGCTGGGTGCCCTCCCTCACCCACCCGCCCGCCTGCCCGCCCTACCTGTGTGCACCCGGTAGTGCGTCTCCAGCTGGTGCTTGAGGCTGAACTTCTTGCCGCAGCCATTACACTCGTAGGGCTTCTCCCCGGTGTGGATGCGCTTATGACTCTTGAGGGTGCTCTCGTCTCGGAAACAGCTGCCACAGAACTCACACTCGTACGGGTGGTCACCTGCGGGGCGAGGGGGCTGGGTCAGCGGCACAGGGAGCACGGGGTGGGGGGCACACGCCTAACTTCATCACCCTCGCCTCCCCCAAATAACACAAACGGGGACCACACGTGTCTGCACCTGGAGTCCATCTCGCACTGTGGCCTGGGGGTCACCCCCCGGCTCACCAATACCCAACACCCAGAAGCTGGTCCCCACACAGGGAGAGTAGGCCGGGAGGACACTGAGACCTCCACCGTTCCACAGGCCACTCCTCCTTGATCCTACCCGGTGACCCTTCCAACTTGGGGAACGATGAGAATAATGTCCCCCAAATCCCTTCTGCTCCTTCTCCCATTCCACAGTTCCCCCTGGCCGTTCTCTCGGTACGATTTCATCTTCACTCCCCGATGCAACCCCCAGTTCAGAAGCGTCTCTCCAGTGAGTCACGCTTCCTTCTCTGCCCCACCCTCTCCCCCGCAAAACTGCAGGGACCCCAGCTCGACTTCTCCGGTAGCCGCAGCGCCAGATCGGCTCTGAGGACACCTCTGAGTGGACTCCGTGGAAGCCGGCGCACATCTGCTGCAACATCCCCCCGAAAAACATATTTCTGTGCTCAACTTACAGAGGAGGACAAGGGCTTGAGCACCTTAGTATGGTTTCAAGACAGAGAGGAGGCAGCTGGGGACTCTGTTTCTGGTTCCGGAGTCTGGACACTTAGCAGTTTGCTCAGTGACAGTTGCCCAGCTCGTGTACTGGCAGCACCAGACAAGGGTGGCCGGACCTGAAGCCACCCCATGGCAGAGAGGGAGGCCCGGGGCAGCCGCAGAAGTCGGGGAACTGGCGAGTGTGTGAAGCCTTGGAGAGCTAGAGCAGGTGAAGACAGGATGAAGGCCTGGCCTGGGGTGTCCCTCCCACCTTTTCTATACACGCCGTGATGTCCCCAGGAAAAAGAGTGTGTGTGTGTCGGGGTGGGTGGGGAGGGGGGGCGGCGCTTGTGCCCACCTGGCACACTGTACCCCAGGTGGAGGTTTGGGGCCTGAAAGGTGAGGACTCCAGCTCTTTATTTATTACGGGAGCGAAGGCACAGACAATAAAGATAGATTGATCACCCCCAGACTTTGTTCATGAATATTTAAATATCGCTGATTCGTCTTGTCACTGTAATTACAATTTCTCTGGGCTGCGTCTCCAACAACCACAGTTTATGGTAAAGAATGGCCCACTGTATTTCACCCGTCCCTCTGCAGATGTGCGGGGCTGCCAACCGTGTAATGTCCCCTGCATTTCATACATTTTCTTCAGCTGCTGAAGGTTTAAGTCATCCACAATGACCTACGTTTTTTCATTATCCCCATGTCAAACTGCGCTCGTGCCTGGGCATAAATTGTCCTTCTCGTTATAGACTCGCATGTCTGTGCCTTCACTTCCTCTTTAAAATGATATTTTACTCTCTCCCCTCTTGCTTGCTCTCTCTCCCTCTTTCTCTCTCTCTCTCTCTCTCTCCCCCCCTCCTCGGGCCGCCAAAGCCTCCCCCACTCTCGAAAAGCAAAGCTGGCCCCTGGGCCCACATAAATTCTCTTTTGCTTCGGAGGCCTCGGGAGGGTTTTTAAGGCTCTGCGGGGAGCGGATGGTGGGGCCTGCTCCTGGCTGGCCCTCTCTGCGGTGGAAGAAGCCCTGAGGGCACTGAGAGCTGGGTGGGCGAGCAGGTGGGCGATTGCCAGAGGGGAGGAGGATGGAGGAAGCGTCCTGAACCTCGCCAGCCCTCCGCAGCCATCTCCTCCCGGGAACCTTCCAGCTCGGTCAGTCTGATAAGCACAAATACGGGGTGAGCAGCATCCCCCCCCCAAGGCGGCCTGGCCCCCTCCATCACTGGCTTGGGGCAGACTGCCCAGTCTAGCCCCAGCTGAGAGCCTGGGCCTGCCCCTCTCTGCGTTTCGGTGTCTGCCCGGCACAGCCCCTGCTCACCGCCACCACCCCCCCCCCACCCAAATCAGCAACGATTACGACTTTAATCAAGGATTCAGTATCCTCATTAAGATATAAATAAATAAATAAGCAAGGGCCACGTGAGACTTCAGCCAGAGCCGGTAATTAAAATGTACATAGGCCTGGCCCGGGGGGTGGGGGAGAGCTGCTGTGTGTGCCTTGTCGCTCCCGAGGGGGGACCCTAAGAAGTGGTTTTTGTTTTTGTTTTTGTGTGCTTTTTTTTTTTAAAGGCAGGTTCAGTCAGAGAGGTTTGTTTGATCCCATTTTTATGAATTTAATTATGAAGTGGATCACATGTTAAATGAGTTTAAATGGGGGACCTCCAGAGTGAGCCCCAGGAAAGGACTTTTTTTAAAAAAAGAAAAACAGGAAAAAAAGGAAAAAGAGGGGCCGGTGACAGCACGGCAGGTAGGGCATTTGCCTTGCATGCAGCCGACCCAGGTTCGATCCCCGGCATCCCATCTGGTACCCCCAAGTACTGCCAGGAGTGATTCCTGAGTGCAAAGCCAGGAGTAACCAACCCCTGTGCATCGCCGGGTGTGACCCAAAAAGAAAAATAAAAGCCAAGAAATGCACCTACATACACACACATGCAGGCACACAGACACATGTGCCTGCATGTTCATGGCCTGCACACGTGTGCACGCCTGCACACACACTGATTTGAGAGGCCGGCGAGCACCTGGTCCCTAATCTGAGCCCTTCGAGTTAATTGTGTCCGTGCGGCCATAACGTACACAAGACTGGCTGCAGAATGCAAAATCCAATTTGTGGTATGTTGATTAACTCTGTAGCCTCTTTAATGAGCCTGACGTTAAGTGCAGGACAAACGAGACTAATTAGAGCCCCCTCCGGCCTGCCCAGCGCCCCTGTGACCCTCCCCACGGGCTGTCCTTACCTGGGGGCATCCCTGGCACGGGTTGAGCCCAGCATGGTCCTCCTCACCCCAGCCCCATCCGGGAGGGCTGCGAGGGCCCCTCCCTCCAGCACAGCTGAGAGTTTATTCTATGATGAGCCACGTGAATCAGAGATCCATCAATGCCAACAGCACGGCTGGACTAACCTACCAAACACAGCTGCCGACACTAAACACCCAGCCACGGCAGCAAATGGGCCAAGAACAACGGCATATTAATGAGGCATTGTGCGGGGGGTGTGCCCAGCCTGCATGGGGCTTGTGTGCATGGGCCTCATGGTCGGGGGGATGGTACGGGGAGGGGGAATGAATGGGCATCTGCGTGGGTGCAAAAGTACACCCACACGGTGCTTCCGAGAGATGCAGGGGGGTGTTTCCCCCCACTCCAACGTGGAGGGGTCTGCCCCTCCCCCACGGACCCCAGCCACGACTGATCCAGGGCACCTGCCATTTGGATCATCTGAGCGTTCAGAAGGTTGGATGGGGGGGGAGTCAGTAGCACTGGGGTCATTCTAATGACAGTGGGGGCCAGGTGACTGGGTCCAGCACCTAAAAGGCGATGAGACTGGCGGGAAGGGAGGGACTGAGGCTGCTCCACCAGTCTGGAGGCTGCGCTGCCGAGAAGCCCCCCTCAGCAGCCCTCTCTCCTTAGCCCTTCCCCTAGCCCAGCAGGTTTGCAGCTGAGCCCAGCGCTGAGAGTCAGGGACACAGACGGGACCACTCAGTCCAGCAGCAAACGCCGCTTTCCAGCCTCTTGCTGGAGACACTCGCAGACCCGCTGCTACGGACCTGGGACAGCTGCCCCCTGGCCCTGCTACCCCACCCTGCCAAAGCCAGAGCACACAGCCATGCAGACTCACAAGGGGAGCACGGACAGGCCATGAAGACCCCATTTGGTCTCAGAGGCAGGAGAAAATCTTCCAGTCCCTTCTAGGGATCAGGGCTGCTCAGAAACCCAGAGGCTTGGGGCAGGGACTGGTCAGTCCCTGGGTACCTGGCCCAGTGCCGTTGGTTCATCTGGAACAGACTCGGGGCTCCACCGGCTCCCTCGTCTAAATGCCCCTCCCACACACACACACACACTGGCTCCTTCTATCAATGCCAAGGAGAGGAATTTGCTTCTGCTAGTGTGACGCAAGCAGGGTTGCTTCTTCCACATCCCTTTAATGGCCTGGGGCTGGGTTCAGCCCCCACAGCCGACCCCAAGAGGGGCAGCATGTATGGCAGAGAGCTGCACCACACAGGTGAGTTCTCCAGACGCACCTGGATGCCGCCTGCCACGGAATCCCTTGGGAGAACTCTGACTCCGGACCCACCAATCCACATGCCTCAGGTACAACCACCTGCATTTCACACCCGCCCACTCCGTCCAAAGATGCTGTGAATCCAGGGTCCAAGGGTCCAAAAGGCGGGATCCACAGACCCAGCCACAGTCACGTGCACTGTGGGACACCCCTTGCCCCCCCGCCCCGTTGGACCCAGACACCCCTGCCCCGATGCCCCCGCCACCTACCTGTGTGTGAGCGCAGGTGGCGCTTGAGGGCCGTGTGGCTGGGGAAGGTGCGGTTACACTCGCTGCAGATGTAGCTGCGCACGCCCGCGTGGACCTCCATGTGCTGCTGGAGCGCGCTCTGCGCTTGGAAGCGTTTCCCACACAGCAGACAGAAGACGGCCATGTCCGTGCCTGTGGGCGACAGGGCGTCAGAGCCTCAGAACAGCCCGCACCCAGCCTGGAGGCGGCACCAGCTCCGCCAGAGACCACCTGATCTCCCGCCTGCCCCTCAGAACCTAAAGTGGGGAGAGACTCTGGTCATCAGGTCACTGCAGTGGACACAGGCCTGCAGTCACATGAGTCACATCCCAGGAGGGGAAAGGACACTGGTAGAGTCCAGGTATGGGGGGGCA
The DNA here is from genome assembly GCF_027595985.1 of Sorex araneus. Taxonomy (NCBI): domain Eukaryota; kingdom Metazoa; phylum Chordata; class Mammalia; order Eulipotyphla; family Soricidae; genus Sorex; species Sorex araneus. The sequence goes on along the minus strand of NC_073304.1, from coordinate 167,414,480 downwards.
GGAGGTGGGGCATCAGGGTGGTCCCTGGGAGGAACCCCAGTGATGGTGACAGCCAGGGCCAGCTGGGGTTCAAATGTCCTTTAGGAACACAATTTCCCCCAAGTGGACCCTCGCCTCTGCCCCAAATTAGGAGAAACAAGGTTAGGGGCAGAAATGTATCCCAAGTTCCTTACACGAGTGGTTTTCAACTTTTTTTTTTTTTTAATGCCTGGAGAAAGCAGGAGAAAACCTTCACAGGTCGCAAAGAAACAGTACAAAATGTGATCCTAAGAATGTGTGTACGCGGCACTGCTATATGCAAGTGTATGTTTATTACAGCACTATTCACAATAGTCAGATCTGGAAACAACCGGAGTACCCAGAAACAGACAACTGGTTAAAGAAACTATGGTACTTCTACACAATGGAATACTATGCAGCTGTTAAGAAAAATAAAGTATGCAATTCACTTATAAATGGATGGATATGGAGAATTTCATGCTGAGTGAAATGAATCAGAAGGAATTGGGTAGACATAGAATTATTGCACTCATCTGTGGGATAGGAAAAAAAACATAATATGAGTTTAATTCCCAGGGACAGTAGAAACAAGGCCAGGAGGATTGGTCCATGGTTGGAGGCTGCCTCAAGTGTTGGGGGAGAGAGCAACTGGGGTAGAGAAGGAACCACTATGACAAAGCTAGTTGGAAGTGATCACTCTGGATAAAAACTGCATGCTGAATATAGGTAAAGGAATAAACATACTAACCCTTCAATATCTGTATTGCAAACCATAATGCCCCAAAGGAGATGCTGGAGAGACAGCACAGTGGAAAGGGCGCTCGCCCCGCGTGTGACCAAACTGGGTTCAATCCCCAGCACTTTAGCGGGTCCTCTGAGTCCTGACGGGAGTGATCCCTGAGTATTGAGTTAGGAGTAAGTCCTGAGCACTACCAGGTGTGGTCTAGAAAACAACAACACATCACATTTGGGGACCAGAGAGATAATACAGGGCTAAGGCACTTGCCTTGTATGTGAGTGACCCTAGTTCAATCTCTGGCATTTTATATGATTCTCTGAATATAAAACTAGACCTCAATTGGTGGACAAAAAAAATCACCATATATTTTATTTTAATTAATTTTTAAAAATTGAATCAGTGATAAACACATTTACAAAGCTGTTCATGATTGAATTTCAGTCATATAATGTTCCAACACCTATTCCTTCACCAATGTACTTTCCCCACCATCAATGGTCCCCATTCCCTGTCCCCTGCCACTCCCCCACATCTTTTAAAGGAAGTAGAGTGATTAGGATGTGCACCCTGCACGCACCCGACCTGGGTTCTCCCCCTGACCTCCAAGCACATGTGTGTCCCCCCCCCTTTACTGCAATGGCCTGGGTTATACTCAGCAGCATCGTGCCACTGGGCCCTTATCTGACCTGCAGGTGGGGCCTACTAAGTGCTCAGGAGACCCCAAAATAAGCCAAACAAAAACCTCTTTTAAGGACCCCTATAATACTCATCAGGAACAATAGATATCCCAGTGGGGAGGGCGTTTACTTTGCAAGCAACTGATTCAGATTCCATCCCTGGCATCCCATATGGTCCCCCAAGCACTGCCAAGAGTAATTCCTGAATTCAGAGCCTGGAGTAACCCCTGAGCATTGCCAGGTGTGACCCCAAAACCAAAAAAATTTAAAAAATTGAAATAACACACATAAAATATGACTTAACTTTTAAAATTTTTTTCTTTTTTTTTGCTTTTTGGGTCATACCAGTGATGCTCAGGGGTTACTCCTAACTCTGCACTCAGAAATTACTCTGGCAGTGCTCTCCTTTTCAGGCTGCAACATGATTGGGTAGCTCGTTTTTCAGTCTGCCACCTGATTGGGCATCCCTTTTCAGGCTGCTACCTAATTGGGCATCCCTTTACAATCTGCCACCTGATTGGGTATCTCCTTTTCAGGCTGCCACCTGATTGGGTAGCTCCTTTTCAGGCTGCCACCTGATTGGGTAGCTTCTTTTCAGGCTGCCACCTGATTGGGTAGCTCCTTTTCAGGCTGCCACCTGATTGGGTAGCTTCTTTTCAGGCTGCCACCTGATTGGGTAGCTCCTTTTCAGGCTGCTATGATTGAGTATCTCCACTGTGCCTCACCCTAGGATGCCACAGAGACAGGCATCTGTTGAGCAGGTTATGAACCCCCATTCAATACTGCTCTGCAGTGGGGCCTCTTGGCATGGCCACTCAAGAAAGTGTCTCAAACCCCATCTGCCACTTAACTGCCAAGACTCAGTCTCTCTGGGAGCCCTGGAGCAGCCCCCATGCCCTGCCCAGCACCAGAGAGACACCATCAGTCCAATGTCCACAGCACCCATAGGCTCCTGGGCATCTGTGCCCAGGGTCAGGGTTGCCTGCTCAGAGGGTGCCTGGGTGACAGTCCCTGTGGGTGAGGCCCAGAGGGTCTCTATGGGCAGGTCCCACCCTGAGCCCCTAAGGAAAGTAAACCAACCCAGAAATCTAGCTGCCCTTGGTCTCCCAGGGACTTCTGGAGCTGTTCCACTGTCCACCCAAGGCCTCAGGATGCTGAACCCCAGTCTCCAGAGTAGTCTGAGCATTAGTGACAGAGATGGGGGTGCTGTGCCCAGGCTGAGAAGTAGGGTCCCAGACAGGGTGGGGGACACCCACATTGATGAACAAGCAGAAGCTTGGACAAGGCAGCTCTAGGAAGCCATGAAGATTCTGGAGTTTCTGTTTGCGGGGAGTCTGAGCAATGGGGTCTCAGGGTCACCCTGGCAATACCGACCTAATGGTTCAGTGCTCTGGTCAGGTCTGAAGGGCTGTTTGAAGGGTGAGGATAGGGGCTACTGGGGTCACCCCGCAGAGCTAGGGGGTGCTGGGAACTCAACCCAGGGCTTCACACAGCAGAGCGGACACCCCAGCCTTCCAAGGTACCTCACGGCCAATTCTCACTGCAGATCTGGATCAGACTTTGAGAGAGGGAGAGTGTGAAGGGCCGAGCAGAGGAAGGGGAAGGGGTCCAAGAGCTGAGCTGAATAGATGTGACCAGGGCAGGGACTGGTGTTGGATGCCATTCTATAAGCAACAGGGTGCAAAGGAAGCACAGGGAGGGGGGCCCAGCAGGGTGCCATTCATAGGACCCCAAGGTACTAGGGGCAGAGCTGCTGACTCTGGGGCTGTCACTGGTGGAGGCGGGGGTCCGGGTAGTGAGGCAGAAGGAGGGCAGAGACAGGCACCAGGAAGAGACAGGGCTGCGAGGAGAAAGCCGGGCACTGAGATCCTGATGGCACCCCTGCATCTCAGCAATGGCATCAAACTTGTACCACTGACCCCTGAAAAGGCTTCAGTGTCCCTTTTTGTGGTCCCTCCCCTCACCCCTCCAGCTCTGGTCCCTCCCCAAAGGCCAGCACTGATGGAAAGTCAGAAAAACACAGCATCCTCCACCTCCCGTCCCAAACCCTTCTGTCTGGAGAGTCATGGCAGAGAGGATGGAAAACATTTTTTTTCTCTTAAAAAAATGGGAAGGATGCGGGTGGGGGAAGAAGTGGGGAGACCCGAGAGACACTATTGGCGCGTGCAAGTGAGAAATCCAGGGACGAGCTGTGAGTTATTAAACAATTTGCCGTCGCTTCTGCCTAGCTGATCGGCCGCATGTATGATGAGTCAGGGCAGATTCTATTACACGGGGAGATTAAGCAAATAAATGCTAGCTTTTGGAAACACATTAGAATGTGGGGCTATGGAAATAAAATTATCTAGAAAATTGTATTAGCAATTCATTAGCTGCAGCTAAATGTGTGGTGCCCGCCCCCCTCCCCTCATTAAAGCATGCTCCTTTCAGTGGAAGCCCCCCCAGATACACTCACAGCTTCTCCCTCTGCTGCGGAGAAGAAACTCATGGGGTACATGAGTGGGGAGAAGAGAACAAGCTCCCCCCCAAAGGTTGCAGCAGACTCTCAGAAATCATAAGAACCCCGTGGCCACAAAGCAGACCATAAGAGGTCCAGCATAGTCCCTTGCTTGCCTTGTGACTTTGGGCAAATCACTGAACCTGTCCCAGTCTGGGTGTTCCACCAGGGCCCCAGTGCTGGCGGATGCTGGAAGCATCCTGAGAGACCCATGGAAGTGGCAGCAGAGCCAGCCCTAAAGGCCACCTGGTCTGAGTGAGGACATCATGCCTCTTCCTCTGGACAGACGCAAGTCCCGACTGAGTGCAAGCTCTGGCGACCCAGGAGCTCAGCCTCCATGTCCCCCTGATGCTGCGCACCCTCACGCCGTGAGGCTAGGTCTTCTTAGCAGGCATCTCCGTCGCCTCTAGGACTCGGGCCACAGACACTGCCTGCCCCGGAGTTGCTATCTCCTGGCCCTACAAAACTTCTACCACGTTGATTTGGATCTTCCATGCTGCTCACTCAAAGCTGAAGGCCTCCCCAGCAGGCCTCTTCTCGTGGTCCCTCAGTATCCAATACAAAGCACGGGGCCCACACAGGATAAGTTGCAGGGAGCACATGTAACTCATAAGGCACTCCTGAGATGGGGCGGGGGGTGGGGTGCGGAGAGGACAGCCTGGACAAGAAGCAGCTGAGAGCTGAGGAGGGTTCAGACCCACCAGGTCAGCGCGGCCAGCTCCCAGCAAGACCCCACTGCACTGCGTGGTGGACCTTGTCCTGTCTGTCCAGTGGGCTGGCTGGCTGCAGCCCATCGGTTCTGGTTCCCCTGTGTGAGCTCTGTTACTCAGAAGCAAAACTCCAGGATTTGTTTGACCCCATTGTGCCAGGAAACAACCAGAAGACCCCCGTTCCGGCCCAGGGGTTCACTCCTTCCCAACCTGATGACCCCAGGCCAGGGGGCTGCTAAACTGGGTCTGAGTTTCTCATCCAACAAAGAATATGACCAGCTCCTGTGTCTCTCCCAGGCCCGACTTCACAGGGCTGTTCGGAGCAGCTGACAAAGGCTTCAGAGTCAGTTCTACAACTCTAGTTTCCTATCAACCTGTGTATCTCAACAGAAATCAGATCCACAGATGATCTCTGGCACCAGGAAATACATTTCCAGGTCAGAGAACAGCATTTGGGGGGAGGGAGAGAGAGACAGACAAACAGACAAAGAAGGATAGAGACAGAGAGATAGAGATAAGAGTGCAAAGGGCCTAGAATACAACATGTTCCTCCACCAAAAGAAGAGTTTGCCCTGAGCTTTTCTAAGAACAGAGGGGACTATCCTCAGGCTAGATGCCAAAGGTCCTTGCCTGAAAGGAATTTGACCTAGAAGATAGGTATGTCGGAAAGTTGGAGGGAAGAACTGGCTTTAATGCATCAAAGAACAGAACCATCAGTGCTGGAGGCAATGTGGGGAGAAAAGAACCCTCATGCACGCTTCGTGGGAATGTCTTTTGGTTCGGCCTCTATGGAACACAGTAAGGAGAGTTCTCCAATGAATGGAGCTTCCATATGACTTAGCAATTCTACTTCTTGGCATTTACCCAGGAGCCCCCAGATGATATTTCAAAGAGTTTCTTATGTTTACTGTGGTACTATTCACTGGAGCCAAGATGCCTGAGCACAGATGACTGGGTCAAGAAACTGTGGTTGACAGACAGGATGGAATACGACTCGCTGGGGGATGAAATTCTTCCATGTGCCACCACCTGGAGGGAACTGGAGAGCATCGTGCTGGGTGGAGTCAGAGGGAAGGCCAGTGCAGAGTGAGCTCTCCCATCCGAGGAATACGAAGAAACAGTAAGGGAATTTAAGTGTGCCAACGGGTGGAGTGCGTGGTGAGTGGGAGGGGACCTTGGGACACTCGTGGAGGGTCGCTGACACTCTGGGCATAGCGACGGTGTTGGAACATTATATGCCTGAAGCTCTTATTACTAACAGTATTATAAATCACGGCGCCTAAATAAACATCTAAAGGGAAAAAAAAAAGCTGGCTCTCAGCAATGAGGGCAGGGTTCGTTTTCAGGGTCCCATTTGCAACAGTTCTATTTCTGGAGAAGGTGACCCCCACCTTCTTCCAAGACACACCCCGCTCCCCTCCAAGGGCAAGACAGGCTGGCTGCAGGGCATGTCCAACTCAGACTCCCAATAGCAAACAAGTTTAATTTTAGCCCCCCAAAAGGGGAACGAGCTCAGGCCAGGCTGGCACAGGAGGCAGGAGGGTGACATAGGTCCAGGGTATTCATTTCACCCAAGTGATGACTGGGCCGGAAATTCTGAGACACGAGCCCTCATGTTTACACCTGTGCCATTTCCATACCAATTAGCTCCTTAATAGAAAGGCAGGACAGGATTGGAGGTGTACACAGCTGGAGAAGATGCTCAGGTGTGACACCTTCTTGGAGCAAGGCTCTCATTATCCCCAGCTACAAGCGCTTTCTTAATCAAAAGAGCAGAAGGAGCTAAATATATGCCAGCTTTTTTTGGGTAAGCTGGTGGTGACTGCTACGTGTGTGTGTGTGTGTGTGTGTGTGTGTGTGTGTTCAAGTGTGTATACGCCTATAGGCCACAGCCCTACTCAACCTCACCCACCCTTACCCAAAGACCTATTTCCTCTGGCACTCCAGAAGCTTCTTTGCCCAACTGGAAGAAAACATCCAATTTTAGGAGGGATGTGAAAAATCTCAATGTACACTAGAAGTGCCTTCCAACCCCCCAACCCTTTGAGATATTTTCCCTACTGCCTCGGGACCCCACAGTGACTTTCTGCCCCCTAAGACACCATCTCTCGCTATGGTTAATGCCCTCTCCAAGGCAGGACCTATGACCACACACCCAGGGCTTTGCTGAGCCGGTAACAGGCAACGTCCTCATTCCCAGTCAGTGTCCTCGGGGCTGGGAGAGCTGCCTCGGCCACCAGGGCAAAACCACATGGGCAAAACCACAACCAAGGGTTGAGTCCACAACCCCAAGACGAGAGCAGACTCTAGAAGTACTGGGTGTGGGGGCAGGGACAAGGAGCAGACAGCGAGGAGACCCATATCCAGCCCATGACACTGGGGGGGAGGGTCCCTCCCTTTGGACCTCCCTGTGCCATCATCTAGGCTCCTTTTCAAGGGACATCCTGGAGAAAAGACCAAGAGCTGGTTCTCCAGTTCTCCCCTCGGCCCTTTTGGGAGGCATTTGGGAGCTCCCAGAGGGCCCCGTCTCATCTCCCCAGCCCAAGGTGCCATCCCCCTGGCTTGGGGGGAGGGGAGGGGCAAGCCTCACTGTCCCTCTACTCTCCACATCCCCCCAGCTGCAAGCCTGTGCATGGGTGCTGTCTCCCACACCCAGTGCACCCTCTAGTGGTGCACCCTTTAATCTCGGCTTCCCCGTGCCAGCTGGGAGCTGAGCCCTCCGAGCCTGTTCACTTCCAGCCTGGCCAACGCTCCCGGCCCTCCCTCTTCCTTGCTCATGGACACGCAGGAAGGCACCCATGCAGCGAGAGCACCTTCCGTTTCCATAAAGGCAAAGGAGAATGTTATGATTTCATGTCATTCGTCTAGGGAGCCGCGATTTCTCAATGAATCACCCAAACGGGAAGGAGCTGGAACAGCTGATTCAAATTTGTTGTGAAACTAAGCGATGGCTGGGTAAGTGATTACCTTTCTCCAAGCACATACAGGTGCGATGGTGATTGCCGATCCGCGCACACAGACAGGTGCAGGTGTACCCTCCTTCCTCCCCCGCCCCCCCCCCTCCCTCAGTCTCTGGGGGTGGGGCGATGCGGCCACATCATCGCATCTTCAGGCAGCAAGTCAGGCTCCCAGCAAACAAACAGTGTGTTTGTTTAGCGGTGAGCTGCAGACACCAGCGCATTTCATTACGCGGCACCTCCAGCTACAGTAAACAAATTTGTCAGCTCACTAGCTCATTAAGGTGCACCCTGGACAAGGGGGGATTTATTGAGACCTACACAATAAAAGTAACATGAATGGATTTACTAATTTTGTCAATCACGCCAACCAATGAGCCAAAGAAGTGAAGAGATATGTGTGTGGGGGTGGGTGGGGGGAGAACGGGGGCAGGGAAAAGGGAACCGAGCTGGCAAGGAAAGGAACGGAACGGAGATGCCCACGGGAGGGTGGGTGGAGGAGGGCAGGGCAGAGAGCCAAGGAGGACGGCGATGCGGCCAGAGGCACTGGGCAGCGGGCTCAGTGGGCAAAGCACAGGTTGTACACACAAGAGTCCCGGTTTGGGACTGGAGCCATAGCAGAGCGGGGAGGGTGTTTGCCTTGCACGCGGCTGACCCGGGTTCGATTCCCAGCATCCCATATGGTCCCCCAGCACCGCCAGGAATAATTCCTGAGTGCAGAGCCAGGAGTAACCCCTGTACACAGTTGGGTGTGACCCCCCACCCCCCAAAAAAAGAGTTCTGGTTTCTTCACCAATGCCACACAGTTCTCTGAGTACCGCCGAGAGTGACTCTGGAGCACTGACCTAGTCTGGAAGGTGACAAGAAGATGCGACCAGCTTTGCTGCTGGGTGCCGGGGCTGCCTCCCCACTGGATCACCTGTATGCTGGGCCACGCTACTCAGGGCACGTGGCTCCTGGGCAGTGTCCGCTCATGGGAATGTGCCCCATCTTTACCCTGTCCCGTGCTCTACGGGACTCGCAGGAACACAACTCACCAGGAGAAGCCCCGTCTCTGCACCACTAGGGCCCTGGGATCCCAGCTGGCACCTCCCGCCCGCCTGCAGCCTCTTCCCAGCACACGCCCGGTTCCTGGCTAAGACTGCAGACAGACCCAATCCTAGGCCACAATGGGGAGGAGGGAAGGAAGCATGTGTGTGTGTGTGTGTGTGTGTGTGTGTGTGTGTGTGTGTGTGTGTGAGTGCGCGCACGCGTGTGTATTCGGGTGAGGGGGAGCAGAGCAAGTAAATCCGGAGAGGTATGCAACCCTCTGCTCTGTGACTTTCAAAATGACAGCAGGACTGGGGCAAAGGTCACGGGGTCTGAGGCCTTAAGCACCTCGGCCAGCTGTGGCGGTGCGGCCCCAGCCCCCGGGAATCCTGCCGTATAAATCAGCGGTAAGCAGCCCCCGCTGGGGGCGAGCACAATGGGCCCCGCACGGGGGTGGGAGCAGGACAATGGGGCCTGGCCAGTGTGCAGGCCTGGAACAAATGTGCCCTGGCACCACGGGGGCCCCCATTTGTGAAACTAATTGGCCCACGATGGAAAAATTGGACCAACTTCAACAGCTTTGTGAAGAGGGGGCGGCCCACCTCTCCCCAGAACGCATGGAGTCCGGCCTCTCAGAGCCAGGGCCAGGCCGCGGTGACTGACGTGGGGACAGTCTCAGGTGCTGCCCGTTTGGGGGGAGGGCCCAGGCGCCTTTGAGAAGGGAGCGTTTGGGGAGAAGAAGGGAGTGGGGTCGGGAAAGGGGGTCTGTGTGCAGCTGGGGGTGGGGAGGGTCCCCAGGATGTGGGGGAGCCCTTAGCCTCGCAACTTCTCTCCACCCTGGTGAAGGCCACACACTCGTGGGCCCTCAAAGCCCCAGGGCCGCCCCAGATTTCGCCTGTACATTTAGGGGTTCCTCCTCTCCCTGCTCTCACATCTGAACCCCAGCGGGCGGCTGTTGGGTGCATGATAACAGCATCTTTGACCTGTCCCCCAGGCTTCTGGGAAAAAAACCAAGATGCATGTGGAGGGGCGTCACCCTGCCCTAGGCCCACCCCTTCTGGTGGCCTCCCCACTCCCATCTGAGCTGACAGTGGAAAGGAAGGTTCTGGTAGCCTTGGCTACCAGGTCAAGTCCTGGCCCCATGACTAACTTCTTTGTACTTGTGGGTTGGTGAGTTTCCTGGAAAATAAAAGGAGTCAGAGCAACAATGCGCATGGTGAGCCCACGTTTGATCCCTGGGCACCTCACATGATTCCCTCAAGTCCTGCGGGAGTGACCCCTGAGTGCAGAGGCACGAGTAAGCCCTAAGCACCACCAGGTATGCCCTCCCCCCAAAAATACCCGAAAAGATTCTACAGTCTGATTGTACAACACTGCCAGAGTCATTCCTGCTTGCTGCAGTGGGAGGCAGACTCAGAAGTGGGGTCATCTTGGGGCTGGAGCGATAGCACAGCGGATAGGGTGTTTGCCTTGCACGTGGCCGACCCGGGTTTGATTCCCAGCATCCTATATGGTCCTCTGAGCACCACCAGGAGTAATTCCTGAGTGCAGAGCCAGGAGTAACCCCTGTGCAATGCTGGATATGACCCAAAAAGCAAAAATAAAGAAGTGGGGTCATCTGGGGGAATGTAACCCCCACCACTTTTAAAAATTTTAACTCTAATATAATTTTATAAAATAGTTCACAATATTTGATTACATTTAATATTCAAACACCAATCCCATCACCATTACACCTTCCCACCACCATATTGTGGATGTTTCCATCCCAAGCCCCAAGCCCTGTCCCAAAGAAGCACTGTAGCACTGTCACTGTTGTTCCGTTGATCATTGATTTGCTTGAGTGGGCACCAGTAATGTCTCCATTGTGAAACTTGTTACTGATTTTGGCATATCAAATACGCCACGGGTAGCTTGCCAGGCTCTGCTATGCAGGCTGGATACTCTCGGTAGATTGCCGGGCTCTCTGAGAGGGACAGAGGAATTGAACCCAGGTTGGCCGTGTGCAAGGCAAATGCCCTACCCACTGTGCTATTGCTTCATTCCACCCCAAAGAAGAATCGGAATAATTTGTTTTGTATTGTTTGTTATGAATAAACATCTAAAAATGCCCCAAAATACCTTCCTTAGAGGAGAGTGTGTGAAGATTGTTGTATTTCACCCAGAAGCCATTGAACCCTTCTATAAGAGATTACTAATATATTGTTAAGGGTTGAACTTTGTGTGCTTATATGTGTATGTGTGTGTGTATATCTGTAAAAATATATTTCCCTCTAAGATTGGTTGCCTCCTTAAACCCCATCAAAGGTGGTGTGCTACTCTCAGAGTATGAGTGGTGTGAGGTATAAGAAGTCCAGGGGTAGCTTTATAGGTTGGCTTGTATAACCCTACCACTTGGGGCTGGAGAGACAGTACAAGATTCAGGTGCTTGCTTTGAATGCAGCCAACTGCAGCTCGGTCCCGGGCACCTCATGTGGTCCTCCTGAGCCCGGCCATGAGTTAGCCCTGAACACTGCCAGGTGTGCTCCCCCCCCACCCAATAAAAGCAGAAGCAAAACAACTACAAAAAGCCAAAACAACTACTAATCACCACCCCTAGTCTGGGGCCATATTGAACATGTCCTGTAAACCCCAAAGAATTCCAGGCACCAAGGAGGGAGGAAGGAGCAGAGAAGAAACAACCTGGAGAGAGAACGGGTGGAGGGCAGCGGAAGCAGGGGGCTGGGGCTGGGGCAGGCAGAGGTTCCAAACGAAACCCAGTGCTGGTTCATACCGGACAATGAGAAGAAAACCCATCCCGTATCAATCAACACAACCAAACTCCCAACGAGAGGATCAAACTCCTTTTACTGACATTTTAATGGATCCTCTCTACCCCCCACCCCCCCGCCATGATTACAAATTAAGCAGCATTTAAATGCTTTTTACTGTCAACAATTAGAAGGGGGCCGGGCGGGCGCCTGAGTGGGGGGGAGGGGGGCATTCATTCCCACGGTAACCGGCTATCAGAGGACACCCATGCTGTCCATACTGTACACGCACAATGGGCAGTCAGGGTGGAGTGCGAATGTGGTGACTCTGGGACCATTCAGAAGCAAATTAGGCACAAGGGTAGTGGCTGAGAGGGGAGGGAGGCAGGTGGCTGGAGGGGAAGGGTTGAGGGACCACAGGTTCAAGTACACTCTGATTATACCTCACTCTACACTGCCTGTGCATGTGTATGTACACTCTGACTGCATCTCATTCTGGCTGCCTTGCATTCAGTGTGTGTGTGTGGTGTGTGCACGCGTACCTACAGACTGACTACACCTCATTCTGGGCCCCTTGTGTCCACTGTGTGTGTGTGTGTGTGTGTGTGTGTGTGCATGTACCATACAATCTGACTACACCTCATTCTTGCATTCATTTCTCTGTGTGTGTGCATGTGTGTGCACCATACAGTCTGACTACACCTCATTCTGGCTGCCTTGCATCCACTGTGTGTGTGCGCATATACATACAGCCTGACTACTCCTTATTCCTGCATTCATTTCAGTGTGTGTGCATCAGTCTGACTACACATCATTCTGGCTGCCTTGCATCCATTGTGTGTGTGTGTGCATCAGTCTGACTACACATCATTCTGGCTGCCTTGCATCCATTGTGTGTGTGTGTGTGTGCGCGCTTGCACACACACACACACACACACACACATACAGTCTGACTACACCTCACTCTGGCTGCCCTGCATTCATTTCAGTGTGTGTGTATCATATGGCCTGAGCATACCTCACGTCTGGGCTGCCCTCTGTACTGTGTGTTCAGAGAAGGGATGACGAAGGACAAGTGGATTTCTTATTGAGGCAGAGGAATAAATGATTCACAGTGCCCAAGAGCTCTGGACCAGTCTGCCCAAATTTGCCCCACAATTTTGTGGGGCCCAGACCACCTACCCCCCAGGGAGGGACCTGCCAATCTTCATGTCCCCACTGTGTCCGGGACACAGGGCAAAAGAACACATGCCGCATTAAGAAACAGACTCTTTCTCTTCGCTGTCCTCAAATTCACAGCCAGTCCTACCTGCCCAGGCTGGTCAGGGCCAGCTCATCGCCTGGTCTTTCTGAAGGGACAAATCCCAGCCAAAGGCGGGTCCCAGTAAGAGGGAGGGCAAAGGTCTCTCTCAGCTGATTTAATACAGAGTCGAAGATCCCAGAGACCCTAGAGATCTTTTAGATCAGGGGATCCTGAAAACCTACCCCCATGGGAAGGAAAGAAAGGACTAAAGAGGAAAAGGACTTGGAGGGGGGTGTCCATGGGAGGAGCGATCCATTTCATTCCCAGTTCTTTGCAGGGGAAGACGGGAAGGAGGAGGCAAGCTGGCACCCAGGTGAGAGCAAGGGGCTGGATTTAGAAGCGCCAGGTCCCTTCCTGTACCGTAAAGTTTAATATGCACGAGGAAAAACAGAGAAATAAAAGAGACACGTCCCCTTTAAAAGGAAATATAATTTACAGTGTGCAGCCAGGCGGCCCATAGTTTCAATCTCGTTTACTATAGAGAAAACTCTGCTAGCTGTTCTCTATCCCACAAATCCGATTTAATCAGACAAGCCAGCCAGCGTGGCTTGGAGTAAAAACGGATAATTAGTAAACAGAGAGCTACTCCAGTGCTTCATTGGCATTCGAGTTGGGCTACTGTGTCGCATTTAAAATGCAGTCTGATGAAGTTTACAAAATCAAACCATTTGTTACTCCTATTGAAGAGGCTTCAGGCCACTTGCAATTAAATTGGAATTAGTGCTCAGAATGAGACACAGCAAATTCATACTAAAAAGGGATCTGACTTTGAGACATTTGACTTCACTTCAACAGTTTTCTGTGGGAGAGTGTGTGTGGGTGTTGCTGAAAGACCCCTCACTCACCCGGACTCTGAGTGGCTCCCCCATACCATGAGCCTGACCGCCCCCACTCCAAACCTGCCACTCTTTGGGTGGGGGGTGCTGGCTACAGGGGATGGAGCAGCCGGGGAGTGGAGGGACAGCTGACATGGGGGGCTGGGGGGTGGGCCCCACATTCACACCGGGAAGATACCGGACCAGAGAAACGTGTCCACAAAGAAACATATGGCTCCCTTCTGCACGGAGCCCCCGGACAAGGGGTGGCAGGGGCGGGGAAGCTGCCAGCGGCACACTTCCAGGGGGCACCGGCCCCGCCCAGCTCAGACAGCAGGCTGGCGGCCTGGGGAGAAGGGGGGCACATTTCCCCCACTTGGCTGTGTTCCTAGGACACCCCCCACCCACCCTCCAGAGTCCTGCAAGTGTCTGAACAGAGACTCCTGACCTAGAGATCATGCAGCCCCCTCAGTCCTTGTACACACACACACACACACACACACACACACACACACACACACACACACATGAGTGTCCAGGAGATTGGTAAATCCAGGGGGGGTAGGGGGGATAAAACACCTTTACATTCACCAACCTTGACCTGAGATGTAGCAGCTCCTTCAAAGGAGGAATGAAAGCGAGCAGCCCAGCACCTGTGACTCGGCTAACCGATTTTATGCCACGTTCCAAGCCCTGCAGGGATCTGTGTGTATCATGGGTGCAAACAACTGCAAAAAACGACACAGGCTATTCCACAGTAACTGCGCCTGCTAACATGCAAGGTATCACCCTTGTATACGATGACACTTTTGGGAAAATTAAAATTTCGGATTCCCCTAATGTTTAAATTTACAATTCTGCAGATATTAGTTTCTGTATGTAGAAGCATTCCCCTAAAGAAGGGCTCACAGGTTTTACCAGAATTCCCAATGGGTCCAAGGAACCAAATGCTTAGAATTCTGGACCTAGGGGACTGGAGGGGAAGAGGGTGGTCTCTGATTACTGAGGGTGAGACTGGAAAGATGAAAAAGTTGGCAGATGGGCCAGAGAGACAGCTCAATAGGCAGGAGCAAGTCCTCTCATGCAGGAGGCTCAGATTCCATCCTCAACACCGTGGGATCCCCTGAGCACCATGGGGAGGAGTCTTTGAGACCACCCGGTGTGGCCCACAAACAAAAACCGAACCCCCAAAGTTGTGTGGATTGCTAAGTATGGTCACACGATGGGACTGTACCCAGTTATCCCTGGCCGCCCCCCACTTCTCATCTCAAAATAGTTAAAATGCTACACTTTGTGTTGCATCGTTTTTACTAAACCCCAGACAATCTTTAAGTCTAATCTGGTAACTTGTTTCCCTCACTCTGTGAGAGAGGTTTGACTGTAAACTGTTTGTCCAGGACCACTGGGAAGACCTAGAACATTCTTAGGTAGGACAATACAGGCAGTTGGGCTGCGGTCAGAAGCCCTATCATGCACCAGGGAGGAACCCCATCCTTGCATGGGCCTTATATGGCCTGGTGGGCCACACTGCCCCAATTCCTGCTCCAGACCAACATCCAATTAAGCTCCTTCAAATGTCTGTCCCTGCAGTGGGGCACCGGGATACAGACTTGAGGGCAGCAGAGGCACTGGGCATCGATCCTGGCAGGAGAGCCTGGGCCTCAGTCGTGACCCCGGGAGCCCTGGAGGCCAAGGTTGAGCATCTCCCTCTCCCCGTCTCAACCGCAGTTGCCTTGGGGATGGGCAGGGATGTACATCTGGGACCTGGCAGGGTTCGGCGTTCAGGGGCTGGAGAGAAGGCAGGCGGGGTGGTGGATGAAGAACTCAGCAGACTGTCATCTCGTCTGGGAAATGAAGCGGACAGGCCCGTCATCCTTCCAAGCACCTCGGCTCGCCCTCTCCCACCCACTGCCACACCTTCTCCCCAGCTGGGGCTGCAGAAGCCACGGAGGTGGGAGACGGCTGAGGCAGGAGTATGTCCGACATGGAATACAGGAGCGGGTGGTGATGGTGGCGGGGGGGGGGGGGGGGGGGCTTCCCGTGGGTGCCCAGAGGGAATGGAATCAGAGCTCAGAAGTGGGAACAGCCAGTACGCAAGTGTGCCAGGCAGGAGACAAGGTAAGCCCCGGACAGGGATGGGGTGTTAACACAGGGGCAGGCAGGTGGCTGTATTTCTAAATCTTTAATTTAAAATTTTAATTTATAAAGTAGTTCCCACAATAACTGATTACATTCACTATCCTGACACCAATCCCACCACCATCATACCTTCCCACCACTGTCATTTCGAATTTTCCCAACCACCATCCCACGCCGGCCCCAATCGTCGGCCCTAAATAATTGATTTTGTATTGAGTCAGGTGGCTTTAAACATCTGCGAAGGGGGAGTCCTTTTCACTGTTCATGGATGTGGAGACAGAAAAAAATCACCGTGACCCCTGACCTTTCCCACCTCCTTAGATCTGGAACCATCCCTCCCACTGGAAGACCACAGCGCTGACTCCTGAGATTTGGGGAAGGAGGGAGTTGGGGGGGGGGAACCTCAAGTGGTGGTGATGGGCAGGGCAGGCCCCACCCACCCTCCATCCCAAGGAAAATCTGAGCAGAGAGTCCAGCCTCTGAGTCTGCTCAAGACTCAAGGAAGCACCACGTTAAACATGAAGGGTTTGTGCTACTTCCTTTGGACGCAGTGGGGTCTGTGCCCTCGGCCCTTCCCTTTGCTCCCACTCTGGATGGAGTTGGGGCCACTCTCGAAGGCTGTCGGGTCACCGGGGAGCCAGCTCAGTTTCCATGGCCGAGAACCCGGCACCTGCCACACAGACCCCCAACGCGGCTGCCTCTGTGCCATCTCCCTGGGGCTCTGCTTCCCCTCCCTTCAGGTCCCATGAATTTGCCCTTCCCTCTCCCAATGCCGGAAAGTCAGTGATCACCCCACTTCTATCCAGAGTGTTCTCATGCTGACTTTCTTCCCTTCTTCCTATAGCCTCATCTTCTTCGTGTTTGAACCTGGGTGCTGGGGGAATCAAACACAGGGCCTCTAGCTTGCGGGGGGCACGTACGTCAGAGCACAGTGCCTGCAGGTGGCCTTCCCAGCTCCCCAATCAGGCCAGAGACCTTCACCTCCAGCCCAGCCCCCTGTATATCCGACCTGCCACTTGTCACCTCTGTAGGACACGAACCCCATGAGGACAGGATGGCTGGCCTCACCACTGCTCTCTTCAGCCAACGGGTGCTCAATACTGGTTACTAAATGAGTAAGTAACAGATTAGAAAGTGAACCAATTTGTATAGGGTTCACCCCTGGCAGGCCTGGTGGTGCAGAGACTACTCGAGCAGTGCTCAGACTGGGGGGATCTTGAGGTGCTAGGTGCTAGGGATGGAACTCTGGGCCTTGCACATGGTGCTCACCCACCCAAGCCATATCCCAGACCCAGAAATTTGACCCACGGTCCTGGGCCAGCTAAGCCTTCAGGAGCCCAAGTCATTCCTCTTTGACTAACTTCTGCACTGCACTGTAGCACTGTCATCCCACTGTTCATCGATTTGCTCAAGCGGGTACCAGTAACGTCTCCATTGTGAGACTTGTTACTGTTTTTGGCATATTGAATATGCCACGGGTAGCTTGCCAGGCTCTGCCATGCGGGCAGGATACTCTCGGTAGCTTGCCAGGCTCTCTGAGAGGGACGGAGGAATCAAACCCAGGTTCGTCGCGAGTAAGGCAAACTTTGACTTACTTTGACTTACTAACTCTCTGACTTACTCACTTCAAATCAGCATATTCGCTTACCTTCACCATCATTGCAGCACCCAGTGTGGTGCCCCTGAGAGTGGTGGGCCCAGGCTCCTGTGTGATGGATGGACAGAGACCCCCATGCTTTAGAACTGGGCATGGAAGTGTCTCCTTCCACCCCAGAAGAAATCATTCATGTGACACCCAGCAGGAACCAGGCATCCCCCTCTCTTCCTGATGGTTTGGAGCTCACCTCAATGCCAGGTGCAAGCCACGTCACCAAAGTCACCAGTGGCTGCCCACGGCATCCACAGTTGACCACCAGCAGAACAAATCAGGCCCCTGACACCCACTTTCTACCTCTCTGGCTTCAGAGAGCTGAGTTGTCCCTGACTAGTTTGGCACCCGGGGACACAGGAATGGTGTCCCCCACAAATCATACTCCGGCTGGTCTCATCTTTCTCCAGATGGCGATCATGTTTAATACACTGTTCTGAGATTTGATTTCCTGAGTGCTGGGAGCCTCCCCGAAACAGGCCTCCTAGTGGAAATGCCAAGAGCTTGTGTCACTGACATGCGCGCACGCTGACCTCCAACACCGCTGCTGGAAGAACGGAGTTGATTTTGTCAAGGAGCAGAGCAGGCTCGGGGCAAAGCTGGACCCAGCACTGTTCTTGGTCCTGGCCAAGGACCCTAGTGACTCCAGAGATCCCTGATGGTGAGGACAATACCAGGTGTCCTGTAAGCCAATGAAACAGCCCCCAGGACTTAGAAGCTATAGGGTAAAGGCCACTGAGCCCCACCAAGGGCATCACGGTTCTTTCCCTTCCTGACCCCTAACCTCACCAGTCAAAAGCAAAAAGCTAAGTTACCCTCACATGGTCATCCTTTGGTCTCTTGCACAACTTCGGGAATGAGGTGGGGAGCTGTGACTTCCTAGCTACATCTGGTACGATGTACCACAAACATCTCAATGATGGGCTGCGTATGGGACGGTGGCCCTGGACATGGCCTGTGTGGGCAGGAGGCAGCAGTGTCTAGTCTGGTTCCATCTAGATTTGGGATGTTTGCATGAGGGTGATGCTGCCCACAGCTGCGTTTCTGGGAAATGAATTCCTGGCATCACACAGGCCTTGGAAGAACACTGGATGGTTCTTCCTGCTCACTCGGACAAGAGCAAATATAGGGATTTCTGGAGGATCTGGGCACCATGGTCACAGAAAGGAGAGAGGAATCTTTGATGTTCCCACTGAACCCCACATGGAAGCACCACGATGTGCAAAGTCCCGGGATCAACTACAAAGGCAAGAAAGATCCTGTCTACTCTACGATGCCTACCCAGACTGATGCCATGTACCCCAGAACCTTCTTATTTCACCATCATCCTTGGGCCTCTTATGTAACGGCTGGGGAGAGGCGGGGAGCTGTTGACTTTCTCAGTGGTCCTGGTGTTATATGGCACATACACTTCAGCCAACAAGGGGCCGCACAGGTGACTGTGGCCCTGACACAGCCTTTGTGAGCAGGAGCTGGTTGTGCCTAGTTTTGTTGCGTCTATACTCCATGATATCTGCGTGGAGGATGTCACCGATGGTGCCTGTGGCCAGTTTCCTCTCCCACCTCCTAGCCCTTATTCTCCTGCTGTGCCTCCCTTTGCCATGCCCCCTTTTCACTTGCCCTCTTGGCCCATCCCTTCCTGCCTCCTGCATCTCTCAGGGGCTGTTGTTTCTTGAAAGCAATAAGAATCTCCTAGACACACCTGCTCAGTTAGGCAGACGCTACACCTCTTCACCCGAGGGCCCTGGAGAGAGCAGGAGGCGGCCACCAGGACCCCAAAGGGCCTCAGAGAGACAGATGCAAGGGGAACCACCCACCAATCTCCCAGCTGGGAGATACCTTGGCAGCTACTGGGCACAGAGGCTTCTGATGAGCACTGCAGGGCGGCCTGAGGCACAGGAGGTGTTCCGCATACTGCCACCCTCACTGCCACTTGCTTGCAGGTGGCTGTGAAATCTTCACCTCCCCTCACCTGTCCAACATTTGCTTGATTTCTGACAAAGGGACTTACTGCTCTGTTGTCCCCATGGGTGGAGACCCCAGTGATCCCGCTCATGTGGGGTCCACAGGAGGCATCGGGGACATGCCTCTGCTGTGAGAACAGCACGTCCCTGTCATGAACATCTTCACAGAAAGAAAACTCTCTCGTGGGTACCCAGTGGTTTGCTATGTGGCTCTCTTCGCGCCTCACACCCGTGGAACTCACAGGATCTGTGGGGGGAAGCTAGTGAGGCCACGTTAGCCAGAGACTGGCGGGTGGCAAGGAGCTAGCTCACCTGCAGCTGCCTGGAGACTCTGCTAGAAAAGGGCCCAGGTACTGTGTCCTGCGCGGGCCTGTCCACCTCCAACCAGGACTGCATCCAGAATCTCCAAGGGATAAGATGGGGGTGACCCAACTCAGTATGTCTCCCAACTTCCCCCAATGGAGCCGTGCGAGGGAGAACTACAGTACTGACTGACTGACACTCAAGAGACCCATGAGTGACTGGGCAGCAGCCACCGGGCATCAGAGAAAAACTAAGAATATTTCTAGAACTTTCCTCCCATTTATCTTTATGAGGCACCTGGGATGACCCAGTTCTTGTGCTCGACAGGGCATGGGGGTACAGGGATGTCTCGAATGCAGAATTTAGAATTTGACCCCCCGGAGCCCCACAAAAGTTCCCTGACTGAAGATGGAGACAAACCTGAGGGTTCAAATTTCCTAAAAAACTCTCCAGGTTGTTTTTTTTGTTTTTTTGCTTTTTGGGTCACACCTGGCGGATGCACAGGGGTTACTCCTGGCTCTGCACTCAGGAATCACCCCTGGTGGTGCTCAAAAGACCATATGGTCTGGGAATATGACCATATGATGCTGGGAATCAAACCTGGGTTGGCTGCGTGCAAGGCAAATGCCCTACCCACTGTACTATGGCTCCAGCTGCCCCCCCCCCAAAAAAAAAAACTCTCCAGGTTGAAGGATAAAGTCGAGAAGGGTTTCCAAGCGGAAAGTGCCATGCTCAATATTCACACTGTAGACACGTATAGAGTGTTCTGGAAGCTGCAGCTATCACACACACACACACACACACACACACACACACACACACACACAGACACACACACGCAGGCTTGGGCCTTGGCTCTGTCCTTCCGGAATAGCTGGCAAGCAACGGCTCCAGCTTCCTCGTCCTAGAAGGCTCCTTCTGCTTGAGCTGATTTATTCCAAGGACCATCTGGGCGCAGGGAACAATGTGCCCTCCCGGCTGAATGACCGGCCCTATTAGTCATACCCTCTGAGCTCGACCTCTCGTCCCCTAATCTTCACCCTTTCCTTCACGGCCTTTGACGCGGGCCGAGGACCGGCTCTCTTTTCTCACCTCTGCCTGGACTCCAGGAGTTCCTCGGGGACAAAGCGCTCTGTCGACGAGCCTGTGGGTCCAGCACTCACGCCCGGACAGGCTGTGTGAAAGGGACGCTTGGGGCCCACCCCCCCAGCTCGAGTTCCGCCACTGAGGCTTCCCAGGCCTCCCGGGGCCAGGCAGAGGGACCCAGGAATCAGTGAGCGGCCTGAAATCTCACCTTGGTTGACTTTCACCTGCCAGTAATCACAGCACTCGGAGCACCGGAGAGACGAGCAATTTGCCATGAAAACAGAAAACTCCATCAAGTAGAGGACCATTTGGTTCCAGTCACGAGTCTAAGCACCGTTCCTTCCCCGCAGCCCCATCCTGGATCCACTGGCCTGGGCTTTCCTGCCGATGGAAGGAATCAGCTTCCCTCTTTCAGCAATAGATACTCACTCAGAAAAATGCCTTAAAAAGTTTCAATCATCGCAAGATGCTGTTGTTTGTGACTTTTGGACTTTACTACTATGATATTCTACTGGGTGGGGGTTTTATCCACTTATATATTTATGGGGGGGCACACCTGTGGCTGGGTTTTAACAGAAAAAGGTGCGGCCAAAGAAATTCTGGTCCATGGGATACACGGGGCTCCAGCTCTTCCTTCCCTACTCTGGCTCCCAACCAGTGCTCCCCTTCTGGGCCCCCCCAAAATGAAGTAGTAGGTCTCAGAGCATCTGCCTCCCCTCTTCTTGTCCCCCAATATGTAGCACTCCAATTTTATGTCTCATTTTGTGCCAACCCAGGATTGATGGGGAGGCGCGAAGGAGACAGGGAGAAAGGGAAAAAAAATAAAACAAACTCCGACGGACGATTAGCTGGGTTGGGTTTATGGCAAGAGGCAGCAAACTCATTCATTTCATGTTTTGCGGAATATAAAAAGCGCTGCAACATTTTAATTTTAAATTCTTATCATTGAATTTACGGCTTTTCTCTCGCAATGATTTGTGTTGCTTTTTAATTTTTACAGTCTCTACAGAAGCCAGATGCTACTGCCTAAGGACAAAATAATAAAAGCCCACTGCAGTCATGAGTTACAGAACAAAAAAGAAACAAGCGGCTGACAGAAGTTAATATCTCAATTTAACAGTGCTGCTTTGCTAATGATCCTTTGATATGTGTTTATTTAGAAAGGTCTGATCTTGACCTTGAAGGCAAACTCAACCACAAAGTCTTTATGAGAAAAGAAAAAGACTTTATTTATAGATTGGCTTTATGTCAATCACTCCGGCAGCTGGTCCCAGGATGCCCAGGCACGGAGGAGGCTGGAGCGGACGTGGGATTCAGTCCCACATGGCTGTTCACCGAGAGATGGAGATGGGGAAGGAGGTGGAAAAAAGGGGCTGGTGGGTGGGCTCGGAGGGGGGGGGTGGGAGCACAGGCCCAGAAGCCTGTTCTCTGCATCCCATTCTAATCCCCCAGGAAAAATGAGAGAGAATCAAGAGTCAAAAGCCCTGGAAGGAAATGGTGCAAAGGGAAAGGGTGGGAGGCCCAGGCTCAGCACAGACGATGGATTCCCTGGGCTAAACTTCTAGAACCTTCTCTGGAGACATTACCCCAAACAGCCTTGACCATACAAAGGCTGAAAGTGGGAGGGATCTGGGACATCCACAAAGGCCCCTCTACTTGGCCTTGCTGACTCAGCCTTGGCCTCTGCTCTCCTCCCTTCTCACCTGCATCCCTGTTTGTCTGTGGGGCTCCCTGGCCCGGCCCCACCATGAGCTTCCTCCAGAGACAAGCTCTTCTTTCCACGGAATGTGAGGAGGAGCAGGGTGAGGTGGGGTGGGGGCAGAGCCGGGGACAAGGTCCCGTTCCCTCTTACTGCTTTGGCATCCCATTTCTCACCTGTCCATCTGTCCTGGTCTCAATGACACTGCCCCTGTCTGCCCCATCCCCCCAAAAGCCCCTAACCATCCTTCAGCCCACACGTCACTTCAGAGCCCCAAATCCACAGACCCAAGAGCCCACACACAATCTCCACACTCCTTATACGCAGCATCGCACTCCTGGGGCCAGAGAGCTGCTGGTACAGAGAATAAGGTGTTGGCCTTGTACGCTATTCTCCTTAGTTTAATCCCGGGCAAGAGTCCCCTGAGTCCACCAAGAGTGATCTCTGGGCCCCTGGGTGTGGCCCCCAAACCAAAACTTTTTAGGGAATATATATATATATATATATATATATACATATATATATGTATTTTACTTAAAAAGAAAAATAAAAACCCCACTCCAAACTCACAGCCTCTGCTTCCAAGCCCTGCCCGAACCTTCCCCCAGGTCACATCTGCTCTGTCACCCACACCCAGGTTTCACCCAGAAGCCTCTTTCCTCCCCAAACACCTGCCAATTCAGTCCATTTTTGATGCTCTCCGTGCTCCCACCTAGGTCCCTTCCGCTTCCTCCCTGAGGGCTCTCTAAAGGACGCGGTGACTCGGAGGGGGCATCACTGAGGAGAGAGGAGGAGGGTCCTCTGCATGCCGGGAATGGCTTCCTTTGCCGAAGCTTCCAGCCCCGCCCTGGTCACTCTGTCCCAGTCCTTCTTGCTGGGAACACTAGCCATAAAATCCATATGGGAGTCGCCAATCTTCCTCCAATGGGATTCATGGATGATTTGAATTATTTTTTTGGGTTCTGTTCTTTTTGGGGGGACACACTGAGAGGTGCATGATGCCACTCCCAGCAGGCTCTCTGGGGCCATGCGGTGCTACGGTAGGGGGGGTTCACATCCAGGGCCCCTGCATGTAGAGCAGGTTTCCCCCTCTTTCCCCCCCCCCCCCCCCCCCGCCCAGTCCTGATGTGTGAACTGCGATGGCTGACGCTGAGTGTTACTTTAACACTAGTCGTCAGGACTTGACTCAACTTACAGAGTGACAGGAAGCAGGACACCAATGAAGGGCCCAGGGGTGGGAACGCCCTCCTGGGGACAGCTTGGAGTCTCTGTGAGAGCATGTGAGAGCAGCATTTCCTCCCAGGAAATGCTCCTGGGTGCTGACCTAAGCGGCTCCCCGCTTGTTGAAAGTTGGGGGTGTGGTAAAGACAGGAATTCTTGACCACAGGCCTGGCCCAGCTTTCCAGACACTTCCTCGGCACCACCAATACTCCCACGGGACAGAGTGACCGCAAGCCACCCTGGATCTCCCGTCCCCTCCTGTGAGGGGATATGAGATGGGAAACCCTTCCCTGCTGATCTCCAGCCCCAGGATTTTCACCTGGAACCAAAGGGAACAGCCAAGAAGTTTCCTTTGGGGGCCTCCTTGGCTCCTTTGATGGGGCCATGCAGGCAGAGTGAGAGACAGTGACTTTCAAACGAGCCACTTGACCACAGTCAGGCAGCTCCGGTCTGGACTGAGTGATGACCCATGGTGGTGAATAGGGCCCAGTTATCAGGTAAGTCATAAAGGATCATTCATAAAATCAGATTCACCACTTGCTTTTACGGCACTCATTAAGGAACATAAAAGACCCTTCTTTCAAGCATTTTGGAACTAAATGATCAATTCAATTAGCTGGACACGGTTAACTTCACAGATCCAAAATCAAAGAGGGAACTCCGGGGACTGGACAGGGAGGACAGCAGGTGAGGTGCTTGCCTCGAACGAGGCCAACCTGGGTTTAGCCCTCAGTACCCGGTATGGTTTCCCCAAGTCCAGCCAGGAGTGATCCCTGAGCACAGAGCCAGGAGTAAGCCCTGAGCACTGCAAGGTGTGGCCTCAAAGCCAAAAAAGGTCAACTCCTAAGCATGAACAGTAAAGAGGGGGCATGCTTCCCCCGGGCATTTCAGGGAGGGGTGGCCCGTGGCCAGCTGGGTGTCTCTCTGTGGTCTTCATATTCTGCTTCACTTGTTGGTTTGTGGGCCAGGCCCAGCAACGCGCTCAGAGCTTACTCCTGGTCTGTATTCAGGGGTCACTCCTGGCAGGGCCTAGGGGACTACATGCAGTGCCAGGGATTGAACTGGGCTGGGCTGCCAGCAAGGCGAGCACTTCATCCACGATCGTCTCTCTCCAGCCCCTTGACTTAGATCTCTTCTTCTGCTTTGGAACTTGGGATAGATCTTGAAATTAGGATTAAAAAAGGCATTGAGTCCCTGGGCAAGACACAGGACACCTCCCTGACCTCTGGGCAAAGGATAGCAACAGGGCCATGGAGAGACTTAATTTAATTGTCAAGAATGTGCCTGCCAAACCAATTTGGGGGGGGGGAATATATATATATATATATATATATATATATATATATATATATATATATATACACACAAGGCTTAACCTTTAACAACACACATTAGTAATCTCTTATAGAAGGGCTTAGTAGCCCCTGGATGAGATACAATAATCTTCATATACTTTCCTCTAAGGAAACTTTTTGGGAACATTTTCAGTGCTTTATTCATAACAAACAATACAAAATAAATTATTTTGGATCTACTTTGGGGCAGGGGTTGGGGTTCGGGATGGAAATATCCTAAATATGGTAGAGGAAAGGTGTAATGGTCGTGGGATTGGTGTTCGAATATTAAATGTAATTAAAAATGTAATTAAAAATTAAAAATTTTAATTTAATTTGTATAAAATATTGTGAACTACTTTATACAAATCAAATTAAAAAAAAAAAAAAGAATGTGCCTGCCAAGTGCCTGGCACCTAGCAAGAATAAAATGAGAGAGAATGCTAACCAATGACAGTCCAAGAATTGAGATTCATTTCTACCTCCTCCCAAACCCAACAGGATTTCCCCTGCGGGATGCAACCAGCAAGTGTGGTACCCACATTGGGTCCCGGGGATGAAGAGATGAAGGCAGGAGGCAAGCACACGAGACAAGCACACAACCACCTCCTCCCATTCCTGTGCAAAGTCACTCCCAATTCTAAGGACTTGCACCTAGGAGCTCAATGTTGAGAGTAACCCCTGCCTTCCCGAGCCCTTTTCCTCCTCTAAATTCCTCTCCATGCACCACCCAGGCCGGCATCTGATTACACAGTGACCTTTCAAGGGTCTCAGGCTGATTTTTGTATATCTATAGATAATGTCTCTCAGAGAATTTATGTTAGGACAGTGGGAAGAGATGACCACACGCATCAGAAAATTCCGTGTTCCAGCACTGAAATCTAAAGAGGTGGCATTGTTCAAGGAGTGGACAAGGAGAACTGACCAGTTACCTAACGCCTCTGTGTCGGTCACATCCTCAGCGAAACCGGGATGAGGAATGACACTTACAGCTCGGAGGGATTCTGTGGCTTTTCAAGAGTCGGCGTTGAATATGTTTACCCCTGCCTAGCAGAAGCAAATCTTAGTTGCAATGCTTATGAGCGAGAGATCCACGGGTGGCTGGGCACGTCTTGCTTCTCGGCTAACAAGAATGTGTCCCTTGGATATCAGCTGACGTGAGGCTCAGTGTGATGGTGACAGCAGGGCATAAGCACAGTGCCTGGCATGCGGAGCACATGGCAGAATACAGCCAACCCTGGCCGGCTCCTCCTCTGGTGCTCGAGACCCAGTTTCACACCATCTCAGCATCTTCCTCCGGAAACGGTCCACCAGCGTTCACTAATTTAACTCGCATGGGCTTGGAGCGGGTGGGAAGGAAGGAGAATTCTAAAGTCTTCTTAAGAAGACAACTCTTGGTCTTGCTTTTAAAAGGCTCAACGTGGGGGTGATTAGAGAGCAAAACACCAGGAAGAGGGGAACCAAGAGCTTCCTGTGACCCCCACCCAGATCTAACCGGAAAAATCTCCTTCTCAGCCTGGGTTCCCGCCCTTGCTGGCTGGACCGAGTCTTGGGCAGAGAGCTGCCCGCAGCCCTCACCCTGCAGGACCGGGCCCTGCAGAAGCTAAACTCAGGGTAACAGCACCATGGGGGGTGGCAGGGTGGGGGAAAGGGTTCGTCCTGGCTGGACCCTCTGGCCATTCCCCAGAAGGTGGATGGAGAGTGTCCACTCTCTCGGGCTAGCCCAAAAGTGCTCCCCATATCTCAGCCAGGATCCAACAGCAACATCACGTGCCCCTTCCCAAGGCAACCTAAGACTTGGGGGGGTATAGCTCAAGAGACCCCGGGGCACGAGAAAGAGGGTCAGGATCCAGCCATGCCAACCAGCTCACAGCATTATTCTGGCTAAGCCCCCCCAACCCCCCTCTGCCCCTCCAAGGAGCAAGTCCCTTCCTGAGGCCTCAGGGCCACCCCACAAAGGTGGAAGGGCCCCCGGGAAGGGTGCTGCCGTGACCGGGGGGCCCACATGAGACAATCGCACAACCTCATCCTTACATTCCCGTCTGCAAAGCCCCTCCCAGCTCCCCGGGACACAGAAGTATCTGTTAAGGTAAGTTAAACCTTCTCAAGATTAATTTTCCCCTCAACTTTTAATTAAAAGTTCTTTAGAATTAAAAGGACACTATTCAGCGAAGGCTAAAAAAAAATTTTTTTTTCCACTGACACTCTCCCCCCCACCCCACCCCGCCCCTCCCCCCCTTTTCCCAAGGCAAAGAAAAAGCTGTTTTGTGCGCGGCTCACCCGGGCCACACTGTACAATAGGAGGCAAACTGGCAGCAAGACACATGAGATGACCCCTTGACCCCGCACCGCTGACAAGTCCTCAATGGCATAAATACCAGATAATCAATCACATGCCAGGAGGGCGAGTCCCCCTGCCCTCGGCCCAGCGCCGGGGTTTATGAGACATACACTGTAAATGGACACTGGCTTCTTAAGAGAGGCCCCTCGGCATTCCAGGGGCCGGCCATAATCCTGTAGCGGCCAGATCCTTGACCAGCTCGCTTTCCAGCTTTCATCGGGAGCTTAGAAAGGCCTTTCCCCTCCCAGCCCCCCCACCCCCACCAACCCGCCTCTGCTCCCTGGACTTCTGGTGTGAAATGAAGCCAAAGCCATCCCCCACCCCCCGCTCCCCCACATCCAAGAGGGGACCCTGGAAAATAACGCCAAGGATGAGAAGGAACGGGACCCGGAGCGGGTCCCCCACAAACCCTTCCTGTGATAGGGACGGGCAGGCAGGGACGGGCGCCTGTGGCAGGAGTCAGCAAGGATGTGTGTGTGTGTGTGTGTGTGTGTGTGTGTGTGTGTGTGTGTGTGTGTGTGTGTGTGTGTGCGGGGGGAGGGGGGGCAGGGGGCAGCGGGGAAAGAATCAGCGATGGTGGGCGGGAGTAACCATGGCCACACCTGCAGAACGCTTGGTCAGCACCTTCCACTGTTCTAAATATTTCACCCAGCAGCAATTTCCGACCTCACTCTGGAAGCGGATTCTGAGCTTTAGGCCCATTTCACAGATGAGAAAGCTCTTGCACACGGTACAAATGCTGTGCTGCGGGCCACACCGAGTACCAGGCGGGAAGAAGAAGCTCTAGGGAGGGGGGTGGGTAGAAGTACCTCCTCATCCTCTCCCGGCCCCCCACACTTCTGAGTTTCTGCCCGGAAGGGAAGATGCCGGAAATCAATCCCTCAGATTAACCAGCACTTTTAAGTCCGACGGTAGTCTGGTGGAGGGCGGCTTTAAAGGAAGTTCTAACGAACCGGAGCGTAAATATCAATATTTCATCTGAATAAAGTCAAATTTCCCAGACAGCCGAGAAGGAGGCTGGTTGCAGAGGAGGCCGGAGCTCGAGTCCAGTCCACAAAGGCTGATTCAGAAGCAGGGCTGGCTTCCCGGCCCCTTCCTGCCCTTCCTCCTACTCTGGGCCCGCAAGCTTAGCAACAGGCTCCAACCCAGAAGTGCCTCTGGCCGGAGTTTCCTCTGAACCTTTGCTCCCCGGCTCCCGAGAGAAGTTTACCGAGATCTTAAACCAGCCCTGGCCCCGAGAGGGGCGTGGGGGCAGGGAGATGCAGCTGAGTCTCTTGGTAACTCATTTCGATAATGCTTTTGTGTGCGGGGCCAAAGGTTAAATATGGCCACACTAATCCGCTTCTTCCAGAATTAAAACAGGGGAGATTTTTCTGTCGCTTAGCAAGAGGGGAGACATGGCACTGAGCACGCCCCCCCTGTCCTTCCCCCCCCTCCGGCCCCAAATGGGGCCGCCTGACTCAGTCTGACGTTCATTTGGACAGAGCATCCCCCTCCTGGCTGTACGCTTGGAGTTATTTATTATTAGGCCGGAGGTGAAAGGAATGCAAAGTGGCACTTAAAAACTAAAAGTCCCTCTGTGTCACCCCACCCCCTTCTAAAGAATTCTTCCCAAAAGGCCGGAGGAGGAGGAGGAGGAGGAGGAGGAGGAGGAGGAGGAGGAGGAGGAGGAGGAGGAGGAGGAGGAGGAGGAAACACATTGGAATCCAGCCCCCACCACACACAGAAATGGGGCACAGACACGCAGCCGCACCCACACACACACCCACACACGAGCTTGCTCTCTCAAAAACCATAATCACCGAATTACACTCTTACTTCCCACCCGGAGTGCCAAGGTTCCCCGAGTCTCACAGCAGGCCCCCTTTGGTGATGAGGTTTTGTAAACCCTCTCCCCTCCCCTCCCCTCCCCTCCCCTCCCCTCCCCTCCCCTCCCCTCCCCTCCCCTCCCCTCCCCTCCCCTCCCCTCCCCTCCCCTCCCCTCCCCTCCCCTCCCCTCCCCTCCCCTCCCCTCCTCTCTGGAGGAAGCACCTATAAGAACAAGTGCCAGCTCCCAAGTCTTGGGGCAAATCACAGCACCGGGGCTAGAATCTTCTTTATACCCCTGACTGGGGGAGACGCCCCTTTCTCGAGGACACGGGGCTCCCCTGACCCTGGGGAGACCCAGCAGAGGACACCCAAGGACTTCAAGGCCACAGTCGGGCTCCCCGGAGCCTGTCTCCTCGGGGGAAGGGAATGCTTCTTGTGAAGGGGCAGGTGAGGGGAGGGAGTCCTGGAGACAGCTGGACACTTCCTGGGCAGGCTCCTGCCCTGCCCTCCTCCCCTTCCTGCTTGGGGGAGCAGCCGCCACCCCAAAGCAGAGAAAGGTGCTCCCGAGGGAGGAGGTGGCCTTGCAAGCAATGATTGTCCAAATGCCAACAACCTGCTGCTTCCCAGAGCCTCGGGGTCAGAGGTCGGGACAGAGCACAAAGACCTTCCGGGCCGAACAGTCTGGAGCGGGGCCTCGAGTGGGGTGGGGAGGGGGCGTCTCCTGTCTTGCCCCCTTGTAGCCTTCCTTCGTCCACAAGCTCCCGACATCCCCCCAGAAAGACTGGATTAGGAAGAGGCCCCAGGCACTGGCTGGCTCAAGGATCACAGTCCCTGAACGGGCAGGGAAACGCAGCCCAGCGTCCAGCAGAGGAAGCAAAAATGCAGGACTGGGTGGGAGGCAAGGGGAGGGCACAGGCTAAGGTGCCCTGGGACCACAGGCAGCCTGAAGACAGACCATGGATGGGATCAGGTCAGGAGGGCAGTGAGCCTGGAACTTGCGCTTTCCACCTAATAAAGAAGCCCCTTCCTGCCCCCCCCCCCCGATGATCATTCTGGCCCCCAGCCCTCCCTCAGCACAGACGAACGAGTTCAGAAGTCTGAGAAGCTGGGAGCTGAGTAATTTGTTCAAGGCTAGAGTCTGCTGCAGTGGGCGGAGGCGAATCTGAATTCGGTCAAGAATAAATTCCACTCTTATTTTTTTTTGTGGGCGGGGGGGGAGGAAGGGTTGGGTCACACCTGGTGGTGTTTTCAGGCTACTCCTGGATCTGTGCTCAGAGGTTGCTCCCAGTAGTGATCAGAGGAACTACATGGTGTCAGGGATCCAACCGGGGGTGGCTGCATGTAAGGCATACACTCACTTTAAGCCAGGAAGCTCTTTTTACTGCCTGTGGTGTGAGCCACACAAGTACTTACTGAGTGACAACAGGTTCTGTGTTAGATGGGTGCAATATTGACTCAAGTATCTAACTCAGTCCCTAGCTCAGTATCTAATTCAAATGCCAAACTCAGTATCTAATTTAGTATCTTCACTTAGTACCTAACTCAAATAACTCTGTCCCTAATTTAAGTACCAAACTCAAATACTGAACTCTGTACTTAACTCAAGTACCCCACTCAGCACCTAGTTCTGCAACTTATTCAAGCACTAATCTCAGTACCTAACTTGAGTATCTAATTCACAGAGCACACGATGGCCAGCTGCTACAGGTAGGAGATGTTTGTGCACAACCAAAAGCACTTCCCACTGGTCACCTGGTGGGAGGAAATGAGAGGACGGACTAGCCTACTTGCAGCTACACAGAAAAACTCTGACTGGGCAGTTTCAGCTCCACTCACTGCAGACCAGCGTCAGAGACCAGCGTGCCAAGAGCTGGGGTCGGCGAGGGCTCACCTCCTGGTGTTCAGTAAACCCCCCTCCCTCTGGGTCCTCACATGGAGGGCAGGTGAGCATTCAAATTGTGGGGTTCCACCCTGGGGACCCGTCTCCATCTGCCTCACCACCACACCGGCAAGGTTCGTGCCTTGGCATCTAAACTCAGGGTACAGCGGGGTAGGGCGACACGTGTGGCCATATCAAGCAGAGACACAAGAGCCTCAGGAGATGCAGTGCCTGACTTGCATGCGTGAGGCCCAGGGTTTGAGCCTCATCCCTGCAGAGCTAGGTCCGAGCTCCAGACCCACCAGGCCCACTGCCAGGCCCCCTAGCATTCCAAGTGGTCTTCAGGCCCCTGAGCCTGAGGATTCCCTCACCCCACCCCGCTCCCCAAATCCATGTGTGTCTGGGAGTTCTGGGAAGGCAGAGGGGAAGGCCACGGGAGCATAGAGGAAAAAGTCAGAAGCTCCACAGACACCCATGTGGGCATGAGCAAGAGGAAAGGCGGAGACTGGTCACAGGTCACCTTCTGGGCCAGGTCATGGAGCTGGCTCTGAGCCCACCTAGTATCTCTCAACCCTGGTGATTCTCATGTACTTCCTGGGCATTCTAAAAAAATACCCATCTGAGCCCCCCCCAGTGAAGATGCTGAACCAATTTGATTTGGTGTAGGAGCCCCAGCTTGGTTGTGTGTGTGTGTGTGTGTGTGTGTGTGTGTGTGTGTGTTTAAAAACTCCCCCAAATGATTTTAATGTGTAGCTGGGGTAAGACAATGAGATCTTTGGAAAGATGCATGTGGGACCCGCAACATCTGGTGTGCGTTTTCGGTGCCAGAGCCGAGCCGAGCTTATGTAGGACAGAGAGCAGGAGGCCAAACACCAAAACCCGGGCTGGATTCTCCCGCCTGGCAGACGCCCCTCCTGGCACCTCTGATGGAAAACGGGGAGGATTCCCAGACAATGGGGCCCCTCGGGGTGCCCTCCTGAGGTTGCCAACGATACACCTGTCACACAGTTGCAGGACTCTGAGAAGGGACAGTGGGCGTGATGCACGGGGTTCCGGCCACCACACAAAGGAAATTCATGCAGATGGATGGGAGGCAGCATGAGACCACCGAGCTCCCCGGCACGTGTGTTTCATTGTCCTGTATCATTCTCTTTCAGAAACGTCTGCACAATGGTCAGCTTTCTGCAGCCAGGATGGCGTCCAATATCTCTGTTCTGTAAAAATGTGCAGGGTGGTGGCGGTGGCGTGTGTGTGTGTGTGTGTGTGTGTGTGTGTGTGTGTGTGTGTGTTAGCGTCCCCACAACAGCTCAGCAGGTGGTCCAGTCTGAGGCAGACTGGGCATCTGTACTGGCCTTGCTCAGGCCCCCTCAGGCTTGTCTCAGCCCTGGCAGCTCCCATGCAGCCCCCCCCCACACACACACACATGGGCAGAATGCCAAGGAGGGCTGTGTGTTATCGGAGTCGCCAACTCAGGACCCTGCCAGGCCCGGGGAGGGGATGACTTCAGGGAGGTGGGGATCCTGGAGAATGCGAGAGAGAATCACAGGATTCCTGGTTCTCAGCCACTGAGCATCTCCTGTCCCCGCTGGGTGACCCAGGATCTCTGTCATCTCGGACCCTCTCCAAGGACTCGGGTCACTCACCCAGCAGTGCCCAGCTCCACGCCTAGCTGTTTTGTTCTAGCAGTGTGCGCATGTCCAATTCACAAGCCCGAGTCAGCCTCTCCCACTCTGACCGCGCCCCAGTGCTGGCCAGAGTCCACAGAAGTGGTCGTTCCAGACCTTGTTTTTGGAAGTGGGGGTGCGTCCCTGCCAGAGCAGGCCTCTTCTGCACGGTGGCCAGACCTCCCCTAATATCCAGGAGCTAAGATGGGGGAAGAGGGAGAAGCTGCAAAGTATTCCGGGCCTGACAGGTCAGTGGCCAAGCCCACGCCCCCTGGACCACTTCCCTGTGGTGGGTGTTCCCAAATCTGCGGAAACTAGAGAAACACTCGGTGCCCCTTCATTTGTCAAAATCCTCAGCGTGTATTTCCCAGAGGAGAGAAGTCAGGGAGGCTCTGGGGCCCAAGGGGCAGCTTTCGGATGCCGAGTTTCCCCTTTCCAATTCCTGTAACTAAAATGAATATGGAAAAGATAATTACCTTTAAAACATACTTAATACTTGAACACATTATCTCTACCTGCAGAAAAAGAATGTTATCTGATGGGATCTTCCCCATAAGCTTAATCAAATTGCTATCTTAAAACTCTCTGGAGTCCTGTGAAACAGTAATAGAAAATCCGAGGCAGAGCCTGGAAGCATTTTATATTTGTTTGGTGGAGGGGAATGTGTATCCCATCTGACAATGGGCACTTAGCGGCGAAGTCATTTCCAATCTGAAATGGATCTTCTCCGAGTAGGGGCTGCAAACATTTCCTCTGACCCGAACCTACAATCCCTCCCTTTTGGGAACTTATTCTAATAACTCAGAGAAGGAAATTCCACCAAGAAAAGCCTTTCTCCTCCTGCTCCCCCGCCCCCTACCCACCCCACTTCCAACCCAGACACCTGTTTGGGGCCTTGTTCCTGTAGGAAACCTTCCCTCCTCGCGCCTAGAATGCTTAACATATGGAGATGATTAACTTGCTACTTAACTCTGGGTTTTAACTTGGCAAATAAATCGATGTCTGTATTTCCCTTGGTCAGCCCGAGCCCCCAAGCGCTATCGTTTGTTGAGTTAGGGGAGGGGGTCAATTACCAGTCCAGATACTGCCCAGGGCGACAGGCCGAGTGGCTGTTTGTAGGGTTGGAGTCAACTGAGGGAAAAGAGCCTTGAGGAGGACGGAATGGGGGACCGGAAATGCTCCTGGCACCTCAGGCCTGCCTGACATGGCCAGGAACAGAGATGCTCCCAAGGGCCTCCCAGGCAAGTTGGTCCTGGTGACAGGCTGGAACGGCCACGATCCACCAGAGGTTCTTGGGTTATGGGGTATCAAGGGGCCCATCCTCCCAGACTTAGGGAGCAAAGAGGGCAGCCCAGTGCCTAAGAAGGCCCATCAGGCCCCACTGACAAGCATGAAAGTGGTTGGGGAGATTCCTCGGGAATTATTATAGGCACCACCAAGATGCAGGTTGTCGGACATCCGAGTTGCAGATTAGGAACACATTCATGGCTATCATCACTCCATTCTTGGGTTTTCTCAGGGCCCCCTACACACAGGACCTGTGCCCTGGGTGGGCCTTCTCCTGTAAAGGCCGGCCAGCCCCATGTCCCCCTCACCCACCCTCCCTAAGGCAAGAGTGACACTTCGAAGCCAGGAGTTCTTTTTTCTCGAGAGCCACACGGAAGTCACCTCCTTCAGCTGACGGTCCCAACCTGATTCCTTCCTCTTCCTTGCTGCCCAGTTCTAGAGCCAAGGAGGTGGAAAGGCAAGGAGAGTTTTCCAAGTGCTCCTGTTCCTTGCTGCCTTCTATGTCTGGAGCAATCCCAGAGGCACCCCTGGAACAAACTGAAAATCTCAACCATTCCACAATGTAGAAGAGGGGCAGGGAGGGGGCGGCAAGCTGAGTCTATAAAAAGTCCTGATATACCTGGAAGTTATGTATCTAGGGACATAAATTCACACGCCATAAAATACAGTCTTTGGGAATATACAGCCCCATGTGTTTCACTGGACTCACAAAACCAAATCACTCTTGCCCACCAGGACAGAGTCCAGAACGTTTTCATTGCGTCTAAACACATTTCCATCCCCATGAACAGTCGCTCCCCTTAGCCGGTGGCAGCCCCACTTCCCTGCCGTGTCTGCAGGGTTGCTGTTCTGAACGTCTTGCTGAGGGAACCATTCCTAGCAGCCTTCTCCATGACGGTGTGGCTTCAACGCTCTCCATACTGGGAAATGTGTATCAACTCTGCCCGCCTCTTGATGACTGAATCATATTCCATTCCTTCCCTGGGTCAGGTTTTACTTATCCATCAGCTGACGGGCACTGGGGAGTTTCTAATGTTTTGGTTATGAGGACAATTCAGTGATCAACATTCCTGTATGCATTTTTGGGTGGCTGCATGCTTTTCAATTCTGTTGGGTTGGAGATTGGCTTTTAAAACTAAATTCGTCTTCAAAGGCAGCCATTTCTCTCCCATATTTAAAAAAGAGAGAGAGAGAGAGAGAGAGAGAGAGAGAGAGAGAGAGAGAGAGAGAGAATACAGAGGTTTAAAAGCTGGTTTAAAAGAGCTGAGGCTTTCAAATACTATACCTGGGTTCAGAGGAAGCAGCATCTTGTCTCTCTTTCCCCAGAGGGTCTCAATAGCAGAAACTCATGTTATCCTGAACCCCCATTATATGCCCAGGGCCACTCCTGGCACTGCTCAGAGGCCCTTGTGGGGCTGGGACCAATCTCAGGGTCTTGAACACTAGGTAGGCCTGTACTCTACCACTCGAACTGCATCTCTGGGCCATGAATACACATTCCTACGAGGTCCTCTGCTTCTCCACTCTGGGGACCACAGCATCCCACCTATACCCCCTCCCCCAAATCTCACTAGCCCTGTTTTCTCTCTAAGCAGGAATCTGCACTTCAGCAGCTGAAATATTTATGTTGCCTTTCTAAATATTTGCATTATTTAGCCTCCAGTCTATGAAATATTTACCTTGTTTGCTTCTCTCACCCCTACCCCAATATCTGCATTATTTACAGTACAACGAGGCGAGTGTCAACGCGTGTGCATTTTCCCTGCTTGCCCTGTGCTGCTGGGTCTGAGCGGAGCTGAGAGTCTCCTTATCCCAGTCACAGCCCTGGGGTATAGGAGATAAGCCCCTTAGGACCTGGGGCATCACTGCAGAATTTTCTTGGGGGTAGATCTGCATGCCAAGTGTGAGCCCCTTTTCTGTTGGCCTCTATCTGCTCATGAAGAGCAGCTGCTTGAGCCTCCTTACCCTAAGCCCACCGCCTCAGGTGAGACGTCAGTCATCACTCCTGCTGCCCCCATCCTCTGCCCTTGCTGGCCAGGGGTGAGCAAGTGGGGACTGAGAGCCAGCCTGAGTCCATTCGCAGGTGCCAGCCATGGGGACTAGGGTTCTGCCAGTGTCACTGAGAAACTGAGTTTGGAGCTCGCTGCCTCGTACCTGTCACCTGTCACCTTGTCTTTCCCTTTTCTTCTCCATGGAAAAGCCGAGAGACAGAAGGGAGGTTTCTGTTATTTATGAGGCTTCCTTCATTCTGAGAAGTGTACTAGGAGTCCACGCTGTGGCTGGAGAGATGCAAAGGGCTGCAGGGAATCCCGTACAATTACTGCCTCCCCGAGTCTGGGGACCAAACTTTCAGGTCTGCCCTGCAGGTAGAGCACTGTTGGGGAAATCTCTCTTGGGAACCCCCAAATCCATGCCCCCCAAAAAAGCAATCATGATTGCTATTGATTTTACTCCTGTTATTATCAGCTTTGTTTTTAACCCTAGCATGGCTCTGCACTCAGGAATTACTCCTGATGGAGCTCAGGGGACCGTATGGGATGCCGGGGATCAAATCCAGGTTGGCTGCATGCAAGGCAAGTACCCTGCTCATTGTACTTACTATATAGTGCTCTGGCCCTAGTAGCCATCATTACATAATAAAAATATTAAGATGTCCTTTTCATTATTATTCAGAGGGAGGGAGAGAGAGAGAGAGAGAGAGAGAGAGAGAGAGAGAGAGAGAGAGAGAGAGAGAGAGAGAGAGAGAGAGAGAGAGAGAGAGAGAGCACAGTAAATAGAAGTCCCTTTTGCCCCGTGGTTTCATTCTCTAACAATCCCCATTTAGAGGTTAGAACTTCAGAGGCCCTTCCGGGACCCGGCTTCTGTGTACCACAGTGAATGGGCTCCACGCAAGGACCTATTTTCTCTAGCCAGCTTTTCACACAACGCCACTGGGGCCCGCTCCCTGTCAGCTCCTGTAATTAACAGATTCCTTACCTTTGGGCATTGAGCTTGTTCTCAATGTGCAGTAATTACATATAAGGTTGCCATCAGCATCCCTAGGAGAAGTGAAAAGATTGATCTTGGGGACTCGAAGGGGCCAAGATGGGCATGAAATACAGGGCTCGGGGGCATCAGCTTTGTCCTGGGGTGGCCACCCCTGGCAGACATATTCCGGCCGGGCAGGAAGCCCCGTTCGAGTTTTCTACAGCCCTCCCTAAGCTAAGTTAGTTGGCTCTGAGCAAATGCCAGCAGAAGGAGGACTGGTCTGAGTCAGGGTTTTCTCTTGCTCCTCTTCCTCCTCTTCCTCCTCCCTCCACCCCCCTCTGGTACCTCTACTTACCCTGCTTCTGTTTTGAATCTCTAAAATGATGTGACAAGTTAATGATGGTACAATTATCTAAATGTTTAACAGACATGTTATCTAAGTGAGTCGGATTGAGATTCTATCCCGCTGACAATAAACATCAATGGTGGAGCAGAAAGCGTTAGGCAAATTATAGCAAACCCTGCAATTTCAATGCTATTAAATTTGGAGGAATAACAGCCTTGAGGCCTGTAAACTCTGAATAAAATAGGCCCTTGTGTTTGTCCAACTATTAAATCAAAATGCTACCAACATCCTAGGAAAAAAAAAAAGGCGATTTATGACTTTTCAAGTTTCAGTTACACATGGGCTTTTATTAACTCCTTTCTGTCAGGGGCCACCAGGGCGAAGGGACAGCGGGACGGGAGAGAAAGGGTGCTGGAAAGTGGAGCTGGAGAGAAGGGCAGAAAGGGGAGAACCTGGGACAGGCAGGGACAGCGGGAGGGGAGCCAGAAGCGGGGGTCCCACTCTATGGACAGTGTTGCAAGAAAGAAACAGCAAGGACGAGGTGACCCCGGAAAAGCCTTCATTCACCGCTGTGCCCAAACTGAACCCCAACCCCTCCCTTTCAATCCCTCTGAGCCGTGAGCCCTCGTCAGTGACGGGGACGTGATCCTGTCCCGGGTAACTGTCGCCCTGCTGAATCATTATTAAACACAGCCAGGCAAGGCCCAGTCCTTTTGCATGTGCACAGGCCAGGCCCAGAGCACGTTCTCAAATCTCAGTTTCCACCACAGTTCCTGCTTCAATATTGTCTTCAGATACAGTAGCAGGCCTAATCCCTCTCTAGGCCCAAGCCTCCATGTCAAAGATGACCGTGTCCTCTGAGAGGAATGGTACGGAGGCCCTGACAGAGCTGCAACCTGCGAGGGTTGCCAGGCACCCGGGCACCAGGCTCCTGGCCACCACCGGTTATGACTTGAGGGAGGCTGAGAAGCAGAGCCACGTGTCCTGGGTCACAGACAGAGCCAGCCCCTCCTATGCCAGTGCTGCTTCTGGAGCTCCTGACGAGGGGGTCATTGCCAACTGCCAGAAGGTCCTATGGGGGTGTCATGTGTGGGGCCCAGACTGGTGCCCATGTCCAGCATGGAGGAGCAGATGACCAGATGTCTCTTGATAAACGTGCTCCCCCCTATAACGACTACCTACCGCTGGCCCCGCCTCCCCCTTCCACCCTCCTCCCCTCCCCCACTCAGGCAAACGTTGTGATGCCCTTACAGTGCCATCCCGAGGAGCACTGTGCCCTGAAGGGGGTCAGTGAGACCCTGTGAGTCCACAGTGGGCGTCTGTCCCGACTCTAGGCTTTGTGGGATGATGACGCATCTGCCGAGTCCCGCGTAACTCTGGCTGCGGCTGCAGACTGGGGAGATGGCATGTGGGGGGCACAGGGGTAAGGAGCCCCTCAAATTTCCAGTCCTTCTAGAAACTGCTTAGTAGCCAGAGAGACAGGACGGGGGTGCTGATGGCATTTGCTTTGCATGTGGCCAACCTGGTTTATTCCCCAGCACCCACAGTCCCCCCAAGGCCCAGGCAATCCCTGAACATGGCGTCCTGGGACCCTGCCAGCCCTGCTGACCCAGAATCATCAGGAGGGGTGCCCTGGGCCTCCTGAACAGGTGGAGGACACTCCCCCACCCCACAAAAAACAAAAAACAAAACCTCTTAAAGGGCCAGAGAGATAGTGCTCCAGCCCTGGAGTGAGGCTTTCAGGAAATGGCAGTCCAAAGCACCCAAGGAGCACAGGTATGGTGCGACCTTCAGCCAGGTGCATCCATTCCACCTCATGGCTCATTTATGTCACCCAGGAGGGCAGGGACCCAGCATTGCATATAGGATCTGCATCGGAAACGCTGAGAAACTTGGTAAGTGAGAGAAGAATGGATGCAACCAATTACTGCATAGGCCCCTCGGACCTGCACCAAACCCAGACCACTCATTTGGCCAGGCTGGGCGACTCCCTGGGGGGCTGGAGGACTGAGCTGGGCTGCTCAGGGACATGTCCATCCATCCAATTCTACCTGAGTCCTGTTTCTTGGAAGAGTCCCATAAGCGTTGTACCCACGACTCCTAGTCCCAGGAACGACCAGCCTGGGCACTTCTATCTGCCTCTTCTCTTTCCCAGTGTGTGTCGTGGAGGAGGGCCGGACACTAGGATGCCCAGTTCCTGAGGGCAGCCTGCCAAACTTCTGAGCCCTCCAGAGAGGTGGCCCAGTGCAGTCTTGGCCCTGTGGCTCCTCTAGCTCCGAGCTGCCACCCGTCATCTGTCTACTTACTGGTGGATGCTGGTTGCTCTGGGCTTTCTGGACCCCAGGGCCTTCGAGAAATTCTACTAAGTCTGCCCGGCAAGCAGATGGCCATAGAGGAGCCAGGAGCACATCCTTCCCAATTCTCCAACCACACTCAGCAGGCCCAGTGATGTACCATCTCCACCAAAGCCGGACAGCTGGTTGCCCCTCCCCCCTTTCCTTCTCCTAGCACCTGTCCAGGGTGGGGTGGGGGCTGAGAGAGCGAGATGGGTGCCCTGATCCTCCCCACTGGGTGAACTGTCAGACAGAAGGCTCACGAGGCCCTCGCAGAATGGCACCATGGATGCCCCCTGGCCTCCAAAGGCTGAGCTGGAGACATTCACGCCAAGATGAGCACGTGTGGCCACAGTGGGGCTGGCCTCTGGGTCCTGGGACTAGAACCCAAGGTTTGGGTCACTCATGTATAAAACCCCTGAACTTGACATGTGGCTTCAGCTCTCACGGAGCCCCCCTTCCCTGGAGCCAGGAGAAGGCTGTGGGTCCTGGGATGGGTCTCCAACAAGCCCAGTGAGTTAAGTCCTCGTAGATCATCCTATCCTCTCTCTGCCCTGCCTCTTGCCACATTCCTCACCCTCCCCCCAGTCTCCCTAAGCCACACACATCAACACTCCCCCAGCCTTCCTAGAGTGCCCCCACAAGTGGGTGGGCCACCCTACATCGCCCACACATGAATTAGAAGAGTTGATGGGCCCTAGAGGTGACCTCGAGGCCACCTCGCTAAGAGTTCCTCTCCCCGCACAGGGCGCTCTGAAGATGGGACCCCCTTAGCTGCAGCTCAGCTGCCTCTGCCCTCTAATTAACACCACCCAATTCCATCTGTTGCCCCAGGCGGGTTCGAGTCCCAAATGGGGATGTACAGTGGCCCGAACAACATTATGATTTGTAAAACCCACTCCTAATTAGTTTGACTTTGAATAAAGAGGGTAATTATTTTTAAATTTATTAACTGCTGCCTGGCCGGAGAAGTTTCCAGATCAAATGACATGGAGAAGCTATTTCTGTGCAGTGATGCAGCAATTTATATTACTGATCGGTCATTAAAACCTCTGGCACAAAACCACTTGTGTTTCCTGAGCCAAGATAGTGTCCATGTGTCAAATTTCAAACCCAGAGTATAAATTAAGCCATTAATGGTATTTATCAGTTTATCTGGACTCAAAGAACTACTTACTATTTTAGGACGCTCCTGATATAGAACGCGAGCGGTACACTGGGCGTGCAAGTGAGTGCATCCGTGTGTGTGCTTTCTCGCACTTTTTTTTTAATTTCACTCCGGAGGGAGGGGGGGAAATTCTGATGTGTAAATGAAGTACAGGCATCTTCAGGAGCTGCAGAGCTGTTAATTCCTCACTGCCTGCAACCCAAACAGTTTGGAAGCAGCCGTGTTTTGCAATATGTATTTGTCATAATATAAAAGGTGTAAAGTGATCTCTGTTTATCTCCTCAAAGTCTCCGCTGTACCCAAACAGAAAACTGAAGTGTGACAACAGCATGGAGCGCAGCCGGGCGCCGTCACCACAGCCTGGCTTTGCAGAGCGCCAGCCTGGACCCACGGAGCTCTGGGGGTTGGGGTGGGGGGAGATGGGGGCGAATCGGGGCGAGAGGACAAGGAGAGGTCACCCAGGGCAGGACAGGAATTTAGGTTTAAGAGAGGTGGAAAGGAGGAGAGGTGAAGGCATGGTTGAGTTTGGCTGAACTGGAATGGGAATTTACTCTCTGCAAAATCCCGTCTCGAGTCTCGGGGCTCCTTGTAAGAATGACACCCCTCTGACTCTCTGCCCGTGCAGGCTCTGTGAATACCGACGTGTTGTGTTTCCTTCTGGGACAGTGTCCTGGCCCAGGACGAGGACAGGGCTGTTTTGTTAGTGACAGTTCCTAGTTAAATAGGTCACAGGGATCTGCACAAGCCTTGCACAGACTATGGCCAGGAGCAAAAGGATTTCTGAACAGGTTCTCCCAGAACCACGTGCCCACAGATAACACAGTCACAACACAGGCAGCAGGGTTGAGAAGTAAAGCTAACACGAACATTGGTGTTGGGTCAGATTCCATCAGGAGGAATCGCTCCCTCCATTATCCCACCTGTTAAATGGGTGCAATAGACCTGTGTTGCAAACCATAATGCACAGAAGGCAAAGGAGAGAGAGAGAGAGAGAGAGAGAGAGAGAGAGAGAGAGAGAGTAAGAAGGAAAGTGCTTCCCATAGAGGGAAGCTGTGGGTTGGGGGTGGGGGGCGGGGGCGCTGAGGGAGGGTGGTGGGGAAATGGGGGACATTGGTGGTGGGAAATGGACACTGGTGGAGGAATGGGTGTTGGATCACTGTATATGACTGAAACCCAATTATGAACTGCTTTGTAATGGTCTATATCACGGATATCCAATTAAAAAATTTTTTTAAAAAAGTAATGTGGAGGGGCTGGAGCGATAGCACAGCAGGTAGGCCATTTGCCTTGCACGCGGCTGACCCGGGTTCGATTCCTAGCATCCCATATGGTCCCCTGAGCACCGCCGGGGCGATTTCTGAGTGCAGAGCCAGGAGTGACCCCTGTGCATCGCTGGATGTGACCCAAAAAGAAAAAACAAAACACAACAACAACAACAAAAGTAATGTGGAGTTCATGCCCAATTCAATCAGCTTAATCAATGTCTGAATAAATACAGTACTCCTACATTAATAAACAAAAAAGGTGCACATTTGTGGAATATAAAGTAAAATAATAGGAGAATAACACCTAAGAATAGTAGAGATAAGGGCCAGGAGGATCGTCCCATGGCTTGGAAGCCGATCTCATGTGCTGGGGGAAAAGGCAGGAGGGAGGGAGAAGAGACCACTAAGTAAATGATGGTTGGGGGGATCACTCGGGATGGTAGATGTGTGCTGAGGGTAGACTATGGACTAAACATGATGGCTGTTAGTGCCTATATTGCAAACCACAACACCCAGAAGGAGAGAGTAAGAGGGAATGTGTCTGTCACAGAGGCAGGGGGTGGGAAGGCGGGGTGGAGGGAGGGACACTGGGAACATTGGTAGTGGAGAAAGGGCACTGGTGGAGGGATGGGCACTCAAACATTGTTCGATTGAAACGGAATCACAAAATTTTGTAAGTCTGTAACTATCCATAGTGATTCACTAAAATTTAAAAAATTCTAAAAAAAATGGGTGCAATGGATGAGCACATTTTCTAACTAAGGCTTGGGAACTACAAGCAGCATTTCCACAGCTGCAACTCTCCCCGGGATCTCTGGACCTTTCTAGAGCTCCTTCCTGTGCTCTAGCTCCCTGGCTCCGCCTCTGTGTGGCTTTTCCCATCCAAAGACTGAGGAGTCTCCAACAACTCCTCTGCTAGAACAGTGGCCAGGAGATTTTAGGTTGTGCCTGACCATCCAGGGTGAGAGGTGGACTAATCGGGGTTCCGGGCTCGCCATGACCCAATAGGCTCTGCCATGTGTGAGGAGGGAGTCCTCACGACCAGTGTCCCCCACCCCTGGTAAGGCTTCCATGGGCTCTGCCCTTGCCTGAGCCATGTTTGAGGGGCACGAGGTGGTGGAAGGTGGTCCTGGGGTGTGGGGGTGTTGCAAAGCCCCCACCCAGATGGAAAGTGGGTCATGCCCAGAGCATGCCCCGCCACCTCTCACCCCTAATCTCTATCCATTTCCTCCCTTCACTCCCCTTCTCAACCCCCCTTATTCAGCCCAGAGATAAAGGAGGGGTCTGGAGTCAGCAGCAATAAGAAGCATCTGCGCTAGAACCTTCCACAGGGGAGAACAACTAAGAAGTCAAGGTTAGTCACTTCCTGGGGGACGGAATCAGTGGTTCAGACTCTGACGCTTTCCAATCACATGTGCCACAAATTCCCTTTTCTGTGTTTTTAATGTTGTTTGAATTTTCTTTTTTGGGGGGGAAGGGGAAGAGCACATCTGGCAGTGCTCAGGGGCTACTTCTAGCTTGGTGCTCAGGGTCACTCCTGGTGGTGCCAGGGGTTGAATCTGCAGAGCAAAGCACATGCACCACCTCTCAGCCCTTCAAGCTATCTCCTTAGTCCCTAAGTTCCCCTTTCTAGAAAGTGGTTGGCAACCCTCAAGCTCTTCTGAATTTCATCATACCCAGAGTGACACTGGCCCTAAGACAGCACCTGACTTTCAAAGCCGCCAGGGGAACACCCAGGGTCTAAAACAATGTCACGAGTCCCACCGATTGGCACCCTGGAAAGTGGCTAAAATGGCAAACGTGATGGCACCTATATTTCACCACACGTTTATGAGTGATGAATCCAAAGCCAATGAGCTGTACACCTCAATCAGGTGAACTGGGCAGCGCCTCTGACAGTTATCCCGGTAACGCTGCTGGGACAGAGAGAGGACAGAGGGATGGCATGCGTGGAGCACTGCCCCGTCTCGGCGGGCGCCCACACACAGAATCCTGAACTCCCGTGCTGCCTCTCCTGGGGCGCAGCCTCCCACCCCTGCCCTGGTCTTGGCTCGAGGGGCGTTAGTTTTCTGCTGTGCAAATTGATCTAGATGAAGGACAGTGCTAAGTTGTTTCACAACCTGCCCTTAGTCCTCCCCACCTTAAAAAAAATTTTGTTATTGAATCACAGTGAGATACACAATTACAAGGATATTCATGGTTGAGTTTCAGTCATATAATGTTCCCAGAATACATTTGTGTGTCTAGACTCAGCGTTTCCTTTCTGTTTTTCGTTTTTGGGGGCCACACCCAGCAGCGCTCAGGGCTAACTCCTAGATCTCTACTAGGGAATCACTTCTGGCGGGGCTCAAGGTACCCTTTGTG
This sequence comes from Sorex araneus, assembly GCF_027595985.1. Classification (NCBI taxonomy): domain Eukaryota; kingdom Metazoa; phylum Chordata; class Mammalia; order Eulipotyphla; family Soricidae; genus Sorex; species Sorex araneus. Next base: position 167,370,186 of record NC_073304.1, on the reverse strand, counting down.
GTGCCAGTGATGGAATCTGGGTAGGCTTCTTGTGCAGCCATATATGCTCTTCTAGCTTTCCAGCCCTGAGTGCCTGGCTCTTTGACATATAGTTTACATACCATAAAGGTTACACAATGATTTTTTTTTAAAGTTTAAAATAGATCTGAAAATATCAGCATTTCAGAACCCACTAGCGCTGAGGGACTAACTCTCCTAGTTACCGACACCCACTAATTAGCTTCCTGTCTGCAGAGTGACTGTCCTCCACAGATGTTTCATACAAATGGAAACATGTGACATGGATTCCCTTCTGGGAGTCCTTTTGTGCCTGAAATTTTTAGGATTCATCTATAATCAAGTTCCATACTTCATTCCTTTTTTATTGCTGAATAATACTCCATTGGGTGGAAAAAAAAAAACCTTTCTGTGTCTTTCCATTCATTAACATGTGAGCACGGGTTTCTGGCCCTACCTAAGTTTCAGCTGCAGGAGCTACTGCTATAAACATTCGTACCCGTGATTCTCTGGAGATGTTTTCTTTCCTCTTGGGCATCTACAGAGGAGTGGTACGGGGTCGTCTGGTAACCCAGGTTTAACCTATTGAAGCTCTTCCTTCTGATTTTCAAGGTGGTGACACATTTTACATTCTACCAGCCGCATAAGAGAGTTCCACATCCTCAAAAACACTTACTTATATTAGTATTTTCCATCACAGACGCATCTGGGTGTAAAACACCACCTGATTCTCATTTTGATCAACGTTTGCCTTCTAGCTAGTGATGCTGAGTCTCTCAAGGGCCACTGAGTCTACTTTTGGAGAAATGTCCATGTTGGATCTTTTGTGTATTTTTGAGTCATTGATATTTTTATTATATATAATTGAATAATTTATTACTTCACTTTTAGTATGTGGTCTTCTTTTAATGAATATTTTCTAGTACACATCTCAGATGTATGATCTGCAAATATTTTATCTTTGCCCCAGTCCCCTTCGCTGGGCCACTAGCACCTGATGAACACAAGCCAAGTTCCTCATGGCCAGAGTGATAGTCTAGTGAGTAGAGGTGCCCTGCACACAGCTGAACCAGGAGGAGTGATCTCTGAGTGCAGAGCCAGGAGAAAATAATGAGCACCCTATCACCAATCTCCCCACCAAAAAAACCCAAAAGCAAGGTTCCTCCTCGCCAGGGTTAGAGAAACACACCTAACATCTCTTTTTTTTTCTCAGGGGGAGCATGCAGGCTTGGGGAGATTCGCTGTTTAGGAGGCCACAGTGAGCACATTGCTCAGAATTTCGACCCCACCTCCCACCTTCTTGCAGCTTGTAGCCCTCCACCACTGCTTCTCAATGTGTCCAGCATCAGAGCGCTTCTAAGTCCGAGCATCCTTCACCCAGACTGCCCTCCCCCTCCCCAGTGGACTCTGTCCAGATGTTCTCTTTCCTAGAATGCCTTCCCTGAGCACTTTATCTGAAGCACCACCCATCACTCCGTTTCCCCCTCTGGCACTGCCGTCGCGTTTGCCCTCCTCTGCTCTGAGACTCTCAGTCCCGAGAGGGGCAGAGACACCAGCTATCCCATGAGCCACTGCTTCTCATGCACCTGCGGTTGGACATCCTGTAAGAACTCAACAAATAGATACTAAATATCATCTGCTTCTAACTTGAAGTGCTACAAAGAGTCACACATTCCCTAAGGCACTTAAAACCATCTTCCTTCCTCAGTCCCTGTACAATGCCATGTTGAGGTGGGAACTACCCTTCTGTCCCCTTCCTAACGGGAGAGGCCTCATGGAGAGTGGACATGCTGAGTCTGTGGCTTCACTGACAGAGGAGGCAAACCTTGGGCAGATGCAAGCAGAGAAAGCCACAGGACTTTTGCTCCCGCTTCTCCCACCAGATTCCCAGCCTGCTGCTCCCTTGGACCCCAGTCTCTCTCATCAGTGACCTGGGAACACTCTCTTCCATGCAAGACGGGTCCCAGGAACTCGAGAACACTGAGACAAATGTCCCACTCACGACGAATCAGTGCCATGAGGATGAAGATGAGGGGGACGATATCCTCATCACCAAGGGGTGGGGGTGCTCTGGATCCCAACAAGACGGCGCTGTGGGCTAACCCTGGACCACAGCCTCCCTGGTCTGGCACCATCTGCTTCCTTTTAGACTCTGGCTTGGCTCTCACGGAGGCAGGCCCAGCCACGGATGCTGCGGAGTTAGCCAGATGTGTGAGGGATTTCCCGACCATCCGTGCAGGGCCTGGGGAACTTTCTAAGGCCCCAGCAAGACTCAGGATGCGCTCGAGTCTCCAGGGATTCTGGTCCCCGAGATCCGGGATGCTGCCATGTCCCGTGGAGCAAAATCAGACAGTAAACTCCTTCCCTCCTCGCGCTGAGGGGTGCCCTCTCCCCCTGGGCTCCCCCGGGACAGCCTGCCCACCCCATGTTCTGGAAAGAGGGTGCCACCACCCACAGGCCGATAGGGCAGGAGGACCCCGAGGGGAGGACGGTCCACTCACCAGTGTGTGCCTGTCTGTGCGTCTCCAGCGCGTCCTCCTTTGAAAACTGGGCCCCGCACTGGTCGCAGACGAAGGCTTTGGCCCCCGCTGAAAGAAAGGGAGGGCGGTCAGTTACCCCTGCATTCCTGGTCCCCGGACAACGGGGGGTCTGGGCTAAAACCAAGCAAGGAGATACTGGGACAGGGGGTGGCTGGTGGGGGGCCCAGATGCCAGCCCAGCCTCCCCCACGATGGTGCCCCACCAACTCCCGAGACCCCGTCCATGCCAGGGAGAAGAGGGGTCCAAACCAGAGGAGCCAAGTCAGAGACGGAGGGAGCAGCCCCAGGAGAACTGGGATTCTGAGGGGCTGGCGCCAAGAGGCAGGAACGGGAAGGACAAATGTTCCCCCAAAGAGACAGACAGACAGACAGTTCCCCCTGACCCCAGACAGCACTGAAGACACACCCGGGTAGGGGCGCACGAGGGACACAGCAGGACTCAGCTGCCTCCTTCTCCCAAGATAACCCTGGCCACTGGCTGACCCTAATCTCACTGTACCCCCCCGTCCAGCCACCTCCTGCACCTGACCCTTGACAATCCAGAGAGACGCTTGAGGCTTCAGGCGTCATGAGGCCCAAGCACCACGGTGACCCGGGCACCTCGCTGTGGTGGTCCCGGTGCTCCCCAGCCCCACGGTGCCCTCGGGTCCAGCCTGGAGGAGACATGCCCTGCCTTACTGCCAGGCTGTGAGCACCACTGCAGCTCCCCGGCCTCAGATGCTCACGTCGGCCCTGGAAATAGGAGCCTCCCCTCGTGTGCCCCTACCCGGGTGCAGCTGAGCCAACACCCTACGGGTCTTGCTCTCTCCTGCCAACTCTCTGGGGTCTCCTCACCACACAGGAGTTTCCTGAGCTTCCCGCACAACTCCCAGACACACATGGTCTCCTGCACTCCTGCCTCACCCCATATGGGGCGGGGGGCATAAGTCCTCCCAGTAGAAACCATGCAGCCCAGGAGATCCACTTCAAGATCAGAGCCCCTTCTGCAGGAACCTGACTGGCAGGCCCCGATGTCCAGAGAGGACTTTTAATTGTATTTTGTTACTTATTTATTTATTTTATTTTATAAAGTAGTTCACAATATTTGATTACGTTTGATATTCAAACACCAATCCCACCACCATTACACCTGCCCATGACCATATTTTGGATGTTTCCATCCCGAACCCCAACCCCAGCCCCAAGGCAGAACTGAAATATATTTTATTTTGCTTGTTATGAAAGAATCTCCTCATTGGCCACCCTCCAGAACTCACGGTTGCTTCTCCCAGAAGGGAGCATAAAATGAGGCCCCCATAACCATGCCACCGGACTCCACGCCAGGCTATTTTCACTCAAGGCACCCCAGAGAGGGTAAAGTGACAGTCCTCCCTGCCCCAAGGGGCCCAGCCCCAGCAGACGACCTCCACTACCCAACCGCCGCCATGCTCCAGGCCACTTTCCACACACTTGGGCTGAGCCTCACACATGAGTGAACATATTCCTGGAATGCGCGGCCACAAAGCAGATGCATGACACATCATCATAGAGGGAAATAAATATATATGCCTCTCGGAGAGCCCGGTAAGCTACCGAGAGTATCCTGCCTGTACGGCAGAGCCTGGCAAGCTCCCCGTGGCGTATTCGATATGCCAAAAACAGTAACAATAACAGGTCTCATTCCCTTGACCCTTGAAGAAGCCTCCAATCATTGGGAAAGATTAATAAGGAGAGGCTGCTAAAATCTCAGGACTGGGATGAATGGAGATGTTACTGGTGCCTGCTCAAGTAAATCGATGAACAATGGGATGACAGTGATACAGTGATACAGTGATTGTTATGAAAAACCACTGAAAATGCTCCAGAAAAGTTTCCTTAGAGGAAAGAGTATGAAGATTGTATTTCACCTAGGGGCCATTAAGTCCTTCTACAAGAGATAACTAACATGTTGTTAAAGATTGAGCCTTGTGTGCTTATATATATATATATATATATACATATATATATAATATATACAAATAAATTAAATTATATATATATATTTTACATATATACACACATATATATCTTTAAAAAATATTTCCCTCTAAGATTGGTTGCCTCCTACTTTGAACCCCATAAAATGTGATGCGATACTCTTTGAGTATGGGTAGGATGTGTGGTATGAAGTGTCTTGTGGCAGCTAATGAGGCTGCATCCAGGAATAGGTTCACTCGTGCGTGAGGCTCTGCTGGAGCATGTGGAAGGTGGCCATGAGCAGGGTGGTGGTTGAGTTCTGGAGATTTTTGGCTGCCAGGGCTGGGTCCCTTGGGGTGGGGAGGGCTCTCACCTGCCCCGTCCTGGGTCCCGAGTGAAACAGTCTGGCGTGGGGTCCAGCTTCATGGTTATGGTGAGCATCATGTTATGCTCCCTTCCGGGAGAGAAGGACATGTGATCTGGATGGTGACCAATGCAGAGAGGACTTTTAAACTCCTGCCCAGAGTTCTCTCATGGCAGGGATACAGCACAGAGCGTTAGGGTGCACCCTTGTGAACGCCTGACTTTGGCTCAATCCCTAGCACCCTGTGGAAGCCCCCACTGCCCGATGAGCATCCCTGAGTGTAGCCGGGAGGCCCCCAAGCACCCACTGTGAACCCTAATGGGTGCCAAGCACTGCCACGGAAAACGCTTCTCCTATCCAGTGACATCAATCAAAGGCCGTGGGTGTTTTTCCTCCCACAGGTCTTCCAGGTGTGTTTCTTCACCACGTGCCAACATCAGGTCCCCCTACACACCTGCCCCAGGCCCCTGCAGTTCCCAGATCACGGGGACAGGTGGGATGGTGCTGCCAGGGCCCCGTGCTCCCTTTGACCCACTGTGAAAGGCCTCAAGGCTTCTCACACCTTCTTTATTTTTATTTTTTTACTTTCCCCTTACACATTATATAAACACTGTGGCTTACAAAGGTGCTCGTGATGATAGATTACAGGCATTCAATATTCCAACACCCATCCCGCCACCATTCCACCTTCCCTCCACCACCGTCTCCAATTTTCCCAGCGACCCCTCAAGCCTGCCCTCGTAGCAGGCCCTCTATAATTTATTTTATGTTGCTTGTGATTAATCATTTGCTAACGGAATAATAATAATAATAATAATAATAATAATAATAATAATAATAATAATAATAAAGGTTTCCTTAGGAGAAAGCTAGTGAAGAGTGTTGGATGTCACCATGGAGCCACGAAGACCTTGTATAAGAGATTCCAGGGATGTCAGTACAGGTTAAGCCTTCTGTGTTTATACTTTGTTCATCGAGATCAGGTGCCGTCTACATGACATCCCATCCTATCTGTTCTTGCACTTTCTCACTCAGCCAGCTGCCGTGGTCACATGTACGGAGATTCAAAATCCCTCCACGAGGCTTCAAGCACGTCTGCCCATCCCTTCCCCTCTCCCCGAGCCGGGAAGCCCTCCCCAGGGGCTAACTCTGGGCTCTGCTGGGCCCCTCGAAGCTCCACGCCTGAGAAACGGGTCCTGCCGTTGTCAAGACGTTGCACGGCCGCCCCCTTGCATCTCTGTCCTTCTGGTCTGTCGACGCCGCGGCTTAGCACTTCTGTGTTTGTGTTTGGACTCTGCATCTCGCAACGGGGAGGGCGACTCCTCACACATATTCGTAGCCCTGACTGCTGTTTCCAAACCGGCTAAGGCTGCCGGGACTATGCCATTTGTCAGACAAGAGGCTTCCCCTTCACCCGAATAGCCTTTCCTAAGACACTCCCCTTATCGCGATGCTTGGCAGATGAGCAGGCGCGCGTGCTCAGAGAGGGTAAGGAGCTTGCCTGATGTCACACAGAAGTTGAGAGAGCCGTGGATTTCATGCAGGGAGCCCGACTCCAGAGACTTCTGTTCTCAGTCTGTACCTGCAGTCTCCCGAGGGCTCCACTTACAAAGATACTTCACAGACATGAAGGCTTGGGTCTGGATTCCCTTCTCACCCCCCACTCTAAATAAAGGAAATTTCTGACTTACTGATTTCATACACGATAGACTGTGGGGGGATTTATCTGGTGATGTGAAGGGGGGCACTCTCAGCAAAGCCAGGGGACCAAGTGATCTTGGGGATCACCCACGGGGCTCCTGCATGCCAAGCACGCATGTCAGCCTTTGAGCTGTATCCCTAACCCCATGTTATCTACTGTGTGCAAAATCTACCTATGGAAAAGCCTCCACCAACTTTACCCCTCTCCCCGCCCCTAAGGTTCTGTCAGGGATCGAACCCAGGGACCCACACGTAAGAGGCAGGTGGGTCCCACGGAACTACATCCCACACCCTGGTTCCACTACTTTTTTTTTTTTTAATTTAAGAAGCCATGTCTGGAGGCTGGAGCGATAGCACAGCAAGTAGGGCATTTGCCTTGCATGCGGCCGACCCGGGTTCGATTCCCAGCATCCCATATGGTCCCCTGAGCACTGCCAGAAGTAATTTCTGAGTGCATTACCAAGTAATATGTGATTGGAGATCCTGTGTGGGAAGGGAGATGCGTGCTGAAAGTAGACTAGAGGCTGAACAGGATTACCACTCAATACCCCTAGTGCAAACCACAACACCCAAAAGGAAAGAGAGATATCAAATTGGAATGCCCTGCTACAGAGGCGGGGTGGGGAGGGGGGATGGGATTGAGGGGGTGGGAGGGATACTGGGTTCATTGGTGGTGGAGAATGTACACTGGTGGAGGGATGAGCTCTCAAACATTGCATGAGGGAAAAACAGGCACGAAAATGTGTGAATCTGTAACTGTACCCTCACTGTGACTCACTAATTAAAAAATAAATAAATTTTTTAAAAAAGAAATGAATGCAAAAAAAAAAAATTCTGAGTGCATGAGCCAGGAGTAACCCCTGTGCATCGCCGGGTGTGACCCAAAAAGAAAAAAAAAAAGCCATGTCTCAGAGTATTAGTGTTCTTTAGGAGCAAAATTCAGAATACAAGTTGTACCAGTTTGACTTGAACGCCAACCAACAGCTCTTTCTAGGGAAGGGCAGAGAGATGCCTTGGCAGATCTAGAACATTAGTCGTCTGAAACAGCAACTTGCCCCCAGTCCTCACACCAAGCAGGATATACCATCTAGAAGGTGCCGGACAAATAATTAACCCAGGAAAGGTCTGAAATTACTTTTCCTGAAGAGCTGAAAGATAAACATCATTCTGGAGCCGAAGAGACAGGACAGTGGGCGGGCCAATTGCCTTGCATGTGGCCGACCAGAATTCAATCCCCAGTGCCACGTATGGTCCCCCTGAGGGATGTGGCCACAAACCCCCCAAATAGAAAATAATAAATACTGTCAGTTGGGGTTGAGATCTATCTGGAGGCAGGGAGAATGCTGTGACACCCCCCTGACCCCACGCCTCCCACATCCGGTATTCCTTCAAGGCTCAAAGGTCAAACATGTTCAGGTCAAACATCTCCATTGGCTTCCAGAGCCTCAAAGGAAGGGCAGAGAAACTTGGCGGCTGTGTGGTGACAAAGTGTAGTCCTAGCTGGGCGTTGGGGGGAACGAGGCCGCCTTCCCTCTGCTTGGAAACGCAGCAAATACTTCAAAGAACAGAGCCAGCAAGAGGGGAAAGACGGGGGTGGATGAAACCTGCCCCCACCCCCTGGTTCCCCAGTCATTAGCCCGCAATGATTTGCTGCGGATCTGTAAGGGATCTGATTGTAATTGTGTTTCTTTCTGCGCTCGATCGGCTCTCGGGGCTCTGGACTGAAAGGGAAAGGCGAGTCCCGGGGAGGGAGGGAGGGAGGCCCTGCCGCCCCAGCCGGCAGAGAGCCTCGGCTGCACCTTCAAAGAAATGTGGTAGGAGGGTTCTGGGCCATTGATGCCAGAGAAGTCCTGGAGCTTCAGTAGCTGAGAAGCCGGGGGAGGGAGATGTGGGGGGGGGGTGGCGGGAGGCAGGTGGGGAGGAAAGGGCTGGAGGCCTGCCAGCAGGCACGGTCAGAGGCAGACAGACAGACAAGCATGCACGCGCTGGCCCCAGGGCCGGCCTGGCCAAGCCTGACCACCTCGGATTCCCTCAGCAACCCCTGTGCCCCCACGCCGTGCAGCTCGCTCAAGTTCCAGAGCTGAGCTGACCGTGGGGAGCTTTTCTGTCCTCAGTAACTGCATTGGGCGATTGGGGCTCACCCTGCCTCCCAGGGCCCCCCAGACTCGCTCTAACACCCCCCGGGGACTGCCACGGCAGAACCAAGCAGAGAAGCAGGAGCTGAGAGGAGCAGGAGCCTAGATACCCCTTTGCCCCATATACACACATGCATGCTTACACACACACACACACACACACACACACACACACACACACACGCAAACATGCACCCACCCCTCCCCTACCCCACGGAGGCATGCGCCTTTAAATTGTCTCTGTAATAGCTGGCTCAGAGGCAGAAATATTTGGCAGCCCTGAAATTAAAAGTGATAAATTTCCTCTCCAAGCTCTGATCGATAATAGAGGCCTCATCTGTTAATCAATAAGACAGTCTCTGCCTGTTTACTGTGCATGGGCTGTCCGTGCTGCCCTTGCTATGATGTCAGGCTTGCATTCAAAGTAACTCAAGTGTGTATAAACCACACGGCTGCGCCCGAAACACACGGCCATGACATCATGGAGGCCCGCATGCCTTTCTGGAGCATGCAGCTGGGGGGAGAGTGGGTGAGGAGGGAGGAAGGAGGAACACCCTTCGTCTCTGACCCCTCACCACACTGTGGGGCCCTAGGGGGTTCCTCTTGGGATGGGACCCAGCTCAGGGCCGCCCAGGCCTTGGCCGTGGCCTTCGTGCCTACGGGGCATGTTCTCGAGATGTTCCTTAAGTACATACCCAGAGGTGGATTATATCAAAGAAGCTGAAGAGACAAAGCCTGCTCCTCTGGGAATTTGACATTGTGGCCAGCTGGTGACCCAGGAATTGCCACAGGGCGGTAAGCAGAGAGGGACAAAGTAGCAGGCCTGAGGCTCTGTGTGGTAGGCTCAGGAAAGCCTCCCCAATGAACTGGCCTCCAAGAGGGCCACGAAAGGCCAGGGAGCTCACAGGGCAGGGCCAGTGCCTGGCATGTGTGAGGCCCTGAGCGTGATCCCGACACCACACAGACTCTTGAACACCACTAGAAGTGGCCCCTATTTTATTTTTAAAGGACCAAAAAGAGGGTTGGTGAGATTGCTCAGGGGGGCTGGAGCACCTACCTGGCATGTGGGGAACCCGGGTCTGATCCCTGACACTGCCCGGGTCTCTAAGCACCACCTGGAGTGACCCCCTGAGCATCAGCCAGGTGTTGAACCCAAACAAAACTGCACAGGAAAGCCCGCTGCAATCAGGAGGCACGCCGGGTGCATCCTGGAGGGAACACTGGTGTAGCCAGAGGGGAGAAACCAAGAGAAAAGGCAAAAAGGCAGAAAAGGCAGAAAAGCTGAAGAGTGAGCTTTACCTTTGCTCTTTCCCGGCCATTCGGGATGCACGTGGGCCACGGGGCAGGATGGCAAGACTGGGGGTAGGGAGCGTCTTGGGCTCCGCATCTCGGTGGGTCCAGCCCCTGAGCCCTGCTCAAACGCAATGCCTCCACCTGCACACCTCATCGTAGCCGCCGGGAGGGGCCAGGCAGCCGCAGGTGCTCATGAGCACTGCGAGGTCACTCTCCACAGCTCAGAGGGTGGGTCACCACTCAGGATCCGGGGGCTCCCTGAGCACCGCCAGGAGAGGTTCCTGAGCCCAGAGAAACCTTTGAGCATCACCAGGTAAGGCCCCAAACCAAAAATTTCAAAGAGTTAGGACAGAGAGAGCAAGTTGGTCCAAAGAGACACAAGGCGGGTAACAGGCTCCCGTGTCGGAGGGACAGAACCTGAGCCCCAGGGAGCAGTCGTGTCACCACCCTTCCCCGGGAGCTCAGACAAGATTGACTGAAATGCCACAGAACACAACAGGTGCATCTGTTGTACAAACACACGTGTGCCTACACATGTACACACTCCTCTCGGTAAAAGGTAAGTGTGTGTGCGTGTGTGTGGAGATGGTGTGGGGGCACCAGGGATGCTTGTCACATGACCATAGGCCAGATCTGGTGGTTCTTCAGACCCTCCCAACCATCCATCCCTGTGCCTGCCCGCCTGTCCCCAGGTGTCCCCAGCTGGAAGGATGCTCTGGGACAGTGGGGGCCTGGTTTGTTCACTGTCCCCCGTGACATGCACAGCCCTGGCCTGGGAAGGGGGCTGTGACCAGTTGGGCAATGCCAGGCTGACCCCTAGGGGGTGGCAGAGTCCTGAGCCACCGCACTCGGATTCTTACTGTCCCTCACACAAAACTCCAGGCCCTGCTTCCTGCCTGGTGCTTGGACAGTGACCGGGAGAAGCACAGGAAGTGGGGGCTCCCGCGGCTCCCTTCTGTGCTGTGCCCCCCCACCCAGCACCCCTCCCTCCATGCCCCCCAGCAAACAAGGACCCCACCCTGTGGCCTGGCTGAGGAGGGGGAGCCCCGGATGACAGGGCAGAAGCTGCAGCAGTCAGCCAGACCCTCACAGCTCCAAGGTGAGCTGCACTCCAGCACTATTCCTGCAGGGGGCGCTCCCAGATGCCCAAAGCACTGCATGGGGTGGGGAGTGGGGCACGGGGCTGCAGGCTACTCTGGATTCCCAGGCCCCCAACATCTCCCCTTCCCGCCGTGGGGCTGCTGTGAGTGGGAAGAGGCACCCCCTCCTCACAGCAGCAGGTGGGAGCCAGGTGAAAGGAAGGGCCATGGCCAGAATTCCTGACAGAGGGTCCTGGGGCTGGTCTGTGGCACGCCCCTGCGGGTGGGAGTCACCCCCACTCTGCACAGAGGATCACCCTGACTCACAGGAGTCAAAGGACAACGTGCCAAGAAAGCACTTCCAAGTCCTTGAGCTTTCCAAACACACCCAGCATTCCCCCACGGAGCTCAAACCCAACGGGGGGAGAGGGGGACCCCCAGTTTCTCCCCTCTGTCTGCCTTCCTGTCCAGAATCCCGACTGGGGTGCCAAGCCTTCTGGGAAGGGGACCACGATGCCAAGTGCCATTAGGAGCGGGCTGGCGTGTCTCTGCAGTAAATAAGGCCAACCCCAACGGGCAGGAAGGCGGGGGTTAAACCCCTCCCTCTCCAGGGCTCACCCAGCCCGAGCCAGTAAGAAAGCAAGCAGAGAGAGGATCCACTGGGGGAAAAAAAAAATCTTAACACTTGGCAGCTTCCACTGTTGAGTGGTGTGTCCTTTTTCTTTTAATTCCTTGAGATTTTAAAATAAACATCTTGAATGTTCTGATGAGATATGCATGCCTGCTTACATAAGGAAGTACAGTCTGTACCAAAACAGCAGACCCAAAAAAAGCCGAGCTGTCAGAACAATGAGTACAGACGCGCGGCGTTTACCACGGGCCGCGGTGTACAGTTTTATTTACAGTACCTCTTATCAGACAGAACAGGACGCCGCTGCCAATTCCAAAGGCCAGCACTGCCTGTTCTTTCACCGGAGAGATGTGGTGCTCGGTGGAGGAGCGGGCGCCTGCCCCCTCCCCATGCTCCTACTCACACCTTCTCCTTCCTCCCCAGAGCCCTGCCTGGTACAGAGCTGGACTCAGGAAGGCACCCCAACGCAGGGGGCAGAAAGAGGGGGGTGCAGGTGGGCAGAAGGGGACTGTAAATTCCACCCCTCCCTCCGCCTCTGTTGACTGATTGGCTCAGGTTATGGTTCAAAGGGAGTTCTGCCTGACAATGAAGCAGGAGAAATGTCGGGGGGGCAAGGGGGCTGCAGGATGGGGTGGGGGGGGTGTTGAGCCCGTGGCGTAGCACGTGTCAAAAGCAGCCGTGAGAAAGCCTCCAGGAGTGCGGGCGTCTGAGACAGGGAAGCAGAAGGGTGGGGGGTCAGGGTTTTCTGGTCGGTGCAAGCAACTTGCCATGTACAACCTTCCAGAAGGTTCTGTGTCTCCTCCCAGCAGGACAAGTGTCTGGGACTGGCAAGGGTAAATGCAAAGGCCGCCCCCGCCTGAGAGAACATTCTTTCCTGGCCTTACACACATCAAGTGACCAGGAGGCGACCGGGAGGCTCCGAGTCATCCTGCTGCCCTCGGTCCATGAACCTCAGGAAGCTTCTCTCTCTGGTGGGCTTAGCAATAGTCCTGGGGCAGGACAGACACTCATGCTCAAGATAGCTATGCCGGAGGGAGGAGGAAGCCCAACCTGGAACCAGATAAGACCGGTTCAGGGCTGGCTGGTCATTTCCAGCTGCCGCCCTGGATGTGCTCACAATCTCACTCTCGCGGCCTCTCTTGTCACCTGGTGGGGGCACACAGCATCTACTTCCTGGGGCTGACGGAGATGCATTGAAACGGGCCCTGCAGAGTCCTGAACACCGGGCCAGGTATTCTGTACAGCGAATGCTGCCAGGATTCTCGCCGCATTCAGCCTAAATCTCTCCCCCAGGAGAACGTCAGAGTCCACGCAGACATCCAATGCACATGATACGCACAACGCCGAAGACCTTGGACCCCACCCCCCCACACACACACCAGCCACACCAGAAGGACAGTGTCCTCCCCTCCTCATCCAGTCTTCAGCGGACTTTCTCCGGGGAGCAAGAGAAAGCACAGAACCCATCCTGATGGTACAAATGATTATGCATCCCAAGAAACCAATCACGAACCGGGGAAGACGGGCCCCGCCCATCTCCCCGGGAAGCCAACACAACCCTTTTCCTCTAACCTGTTCCCAGTCCTCTGGCTGAGATGCGGCAGTGTGAAGAGCATCGTTGGCATCCCTAAGGCCTGGGGGCTGGTATTCAGTGGGTTAAAGACCGGGCCAAGGACACAGCTCAAGGGGCCGGGGCACTGGCCTTGCAGTGTTGGAAGCCTGGATCTAATCCCTGGCACCAACTGTGATGCGGGGAATGACCCCTGAGAACTGAGTCCCTCTGGGTGTGGCCAGCCCTGTCCCCCAACCATTAGAAGTCTTAAAGACAGAAAAGAGATGGAGTCATGGGGAATATGGGAGTCCCCCACTTCAAGAACCACCGGAAGGGCTGAGGATTGCATGAGACGCTCAAGAGTAAAAGGGGAGGAGAGGGGGGGTTCCCCAGTCCTCAGAGTTAGGGGAGAGCCCCCGCAAGCAGTTAAGGGACTCTTGGGGCTCACCCCCTCGGCATGCAGCCTCTTCTCTACACACCCCTCTATTCAAACAGCCCAGGGATGTCAGCCACTGTCTCTCAGAGAGAGCCCGGCCTGCCTGTGAGTCACAGCTGTGGGCCCAGGCCCCTTTCTGCAGCAGACGCAGCTCTCTTCTCCACTCCTGGCCACATGGACATCACATCCCGGTCCCGCCTGGCCCCGGAAGCAGTGACAGAGGAGGAAAGCCCAAGAATGGGAACATGTGTGGGGTTTTACGGAGAAAAACGTCCAATCCATCTTCAAGACTGCCGGACAATAAAGCCCCAATTAGGAATAATGCTCAGTAATGACTCCCTCCCTGGGCGTTCTGCTTCGAGCCTCTAAGCTAGCAAGATACGCTACCCTTAACCCCCAACGTCATTGTGTTTGCGGAAAGAAAAATGGGCTCTCACTCTGCTGCGTGGCAGCCAACGACAAAGGTGGGTTGAATGGACAAGGTTTCCTGGGTTGATCTTCAACGAGCCAAAAAGTCCCTTTCTCAACCCACCTTCCCTCAACATTCCGGTTAAATGGGGCTTGATTAAGCCAACTCTGGGAGAGAGGAAAGGGAAGCTCCCTTCCCCAATTCCATGTGTGCCCCTTCGAAACCTGCCCTGCAGCTTACTGGACTGGACCTCGAACCCCAGAACAGAGGAGGTGCCAATGAGTTTGGGGGCTGGGTATGTAAATTTTAGGCTGAAATGTCCATGGTAATCTCCAGAGTTCCTGGGTACTTTAAATGTACACACACACACACACACACACACACACACACACACACACACACACACACAGAGATACAGAGAAACACAGACACACAGACACAGAAAAACACACACAGAGACACACAGACACAGAGAGGCAAACACAGAGACACACAGACACACACACGACAAAGACATAAGGCACAGAAACAGACACAGACACAGAGACACACACACAGAGACACACACACACAGTGGGATGCCAGGGCAGAAAGCATCCAGTCAGCCGCAGTCTCCATGGTGCTGGCACCGCAGAAGGGGCCTTGCTTGTCCTGCCTCCCGAACGCAGCACCCCATTTCAGACGGGCCCAGGAAGGCCGCCACCCCCCCTTTCTGTCAAGGCCCTCAGTGCCACCTCCCAGCTGCCAGTCTCCCAGGGCCTGCTGTGGCTTTCAGAAAACAGAGCATTTCTATTTTTAGCCCTTCTCAGCCTAATAATACTCCCCAACACCCATTCAGCTTAATCACTTTATTGAGGCCGAGAAGCAGACGCTCTAGCCCGGCGCTTCTGATGTGAGGAAGTTGTAAAATGTTCAAACTGGTTAAAAATGACACTCATTGGCTTGCCTTTGGTGTTTCTGAAACCTTAATTGTGGCACAGGCTGTGGCGCTAAAGAAACCGTGCAGGTTTCTGGGTCTTTCTTTCGTGCCCCCGCACCATAATTGAGGTGTTACATTACAGCTGCCGCGCTGACATTTTTCAGGCTCAAAATCCAGAAGCCCCGAAGGGTCCATAGGCTCCTCGAAACAGAAATATCGCCTGTCACACGTCACACCCACTCACGGCCTGAACCTCCCCCGGGCCACCCCCGGGAGAGGGCTTCCCAGCTCCTCTGGCCGGGGCAGTCACCCACCCGGAGGAGCCCGTCGCGTTAATAAAGTGCATCTGACAATTAAAATGACATTGGATCGTGCCCCCAAACAGGAAGGTTTGTTTGGTGTAATTAGAGGACCTGAGAATTTGGTGTGTGCACAAAATAGTCAGCTGGTTGCTCTTGTGCACGCACCTAGGAGACCGTGATTTCCAGAGCCAGGGGGCAGATGTTTGCAAGCGAGCCATCTGTGCCGGGAGAGCCGGGCCCAAGTGGGCAGCCTGATGAGGCACCGGAACCAGGATGCCCAGAGCTAAGGGTGGCGAGGGGAGTCCTTCAGAGTGAGGCAGACCCGGCCTCTGCCTCTTACTTCCGGGACAATCATGGGCAAGCGGCCTCAGTTTTCTCATCTGAAAAATGACCCTGATAGCTAGCCCAAACACCAGCGAGGATGGAGGAAGTGTCCAGCTCCTGGTGGCCAACCCCGCTAGCTGCCATGACGGGGGCGGTTTGACTTCTTTGTGATTCGAGCCTCTTACGAGATGAAAAATGGAATCTGGCTCCAGAATGACCGATCCCAGCCAGTCATGGGAAGTGTGGGCATATCCTCGAATAAAGGACAGGGGCTCCTACAGGGCTCCAAGTGGCGAATGATACCTGGCCCATGCATGACAGAAGCTTGGTGGCATTGGCCTCCCAGGCCCCATTTGAGCAGCAGGTGAGGGGCAGGCCTGCAAAGTCACAGGCTGTGCGCCTCTTCCCCAGCCTTGGGCAGTCTGCCCCTTTCTCCCCTCCCTCCCCCCGCCTCCCTCCCTTCCTTTCTCCTTCCTTCCCTGGAAGGCCCGACTGGGGATGCCTTCTTGTTTCCTCTCTTTGCTCATTTAACAGCGGCATCAGTCGGCGAATTCTACATGGAAGCAGCCACAGCTGCTTCTGGCTGTGACAAACTCTGGTCCAAACTGTGAGATGGACGGGAAGGGCCGCCTGGCGCAAGAGGAAGGCAGAGAACCGGAGGAGCTGCAGAGGTCCTGGAAGGAAAGGGCCCACGCTTCTTCGGGCCCCTGAGCCCACTGCAAGGCCAGCCGGGCAGGCAGACACTGCCAGCAGGTTCCCTGTTAGGGCGCTTCTGGCCCCCTGCTCCCAGGACCTCAGGCACGTGCCATCTCATTTCAATGCTGACAGGCAGCAGGCCTGGGCACACCACCCAGAGGACACACTTGGCTTGGCAAAGCTGAGGGTCCATCCACCAGCGGGCCCTGCCCAGCCCACTTAGCCCAGACCTGCCCATGACCCACCTGCCCCACCCACCTGACCGCCACCCCAGCCGGGAGTGGGGTGTGGGGCGAGGGGGCAGCCTCCAGAATTCTCTGGGTTATCACAGTGCTCCAGCCAATGAGGTGCTGCGAGGTGCTGCTTAGCCCACCCAAAGAGAGCCCCGCAGACACATGGGTGGGCTTCAGGCCTGGTCTCTGTCCTCAGGGTGCCCTATGAGAAATAAAGATGGTTGGGGGGGGGGTGTTCTGAGCTGCCTGGCCAGCTGGCTCCAGGCTGCCAATGCTGATACATGTACCTGTCCGCCCTATTGGGAAGGTCCCACCGCAAAGCACTGTGGGTGAGAGATGGGCCCCAGAGGCTCTCCTAGAGGTGCTAGGCGGTCTGAGCCAGGAGGCCCACTGAGGCAGGCAGCTAGTCCCAAAGCGGGGACGCAGGGCCGTTCCTGTCCTGGGCCCCTTGTAATAAGACTTCAGCATTCCACCGTCCCGGCGCGCGCCTCACCTGGAGTTACCTTGTTACTGAAAACGACTGTGGTCTTGCATAATTACTCCAACAAAATGCTCATTGCCGCCGCCAAGAGCTCCCGACGCTCAATTAGCTTGTAATAGCCGGGGAGAGAGCTGAGGAGGTTTAATCCAACTACCCCAGAAGACTTCTTATCCCAACCACCTAATGAAAAGTTTAGAACGGACTCTTTTTTTTTCCTCCTTCTTTTCCTGGCAAGTGAAGGAATTCCAATCAGAATGGGAGGGTGGGGGAGGGCGGAGGAAGCACGGAAACTAATGAGGAAAAATCTAGAAGGCTTTGTCAAGGCTGAAGCCTGGAGCAGGTCTGAGTACTGGGGGGGGGGGGATCTAAGCAGAGAGCCCCCTCCCTGCCCCTCACACCTGTGGACAGTCCCCACAGCGTCCGGGAGGCCATGGACACGGGCGTCCCTGCATGGCTGGAAATGGGGTACAGCTCTCCAGGAGCCCAGTGCCACCCAGCCCCCTCCAAATGTGGGGGTTCACCAAGACCTGCACGAGAACTAGCTGGCCCCACAGACCTGTACCCCGGGCTCAACCTCATGTTGACACGCGTGTTTGTGTCATGGATGACGTGACAAGGAGAGACTCCCGGGACCCCCAAATGCTGCCAGAGTTGCCTTAGAGGTAGAAGGACTCACAGCCAGAGCTTCAGTGGGGAAGAGAGAGAGAGGGTGGGCAGAGGGGGGGGTTAGAGGAAAGGGAGAAGGAGAGGAAGAAAAGGAGGAGCCGGGGGAGAAAGGGGAGAGGGAGGAGAGCGTGGAAGAGAAGAGGGAGGAGGGGGAGGAAGCAGAGGGAGGAGAGGAGGGGGAGGAGGAGGGGAGGAGAGGGGCAGGAGGAGAGGGAACAGGAGGATGGGGAGGAAGTGGGAAGAGGTGGCAGCTGCTGTTGCTTCTTGTCCAGAAGAGTGTGTCCACTGCCCAGTGGACAGTCCAACAGGAAGGAGCTCCATCCTTGTGGTGGGGTCTCTACTGGAAACCAGCAGTGCTGCACTGCTATGGGTGGGGGCCCATCCCCCTCTGTGGGTGCCTCGGTCTGTCACTCCAGGCCCATGCCGGGCTCAGGCCCCTCCGGGGCCGAGACCCCAGCCAGGCACTGGCATGGCAGGACACAGCACGGCACGAGGCTTATCGGGTGCCGTTTTCTCCCACTGGTGCCCACTGAGCTGAGGGTTCAGCCCCAGGGAAGTTTCCCACCTGCCTGGGAAGGTGAGGGTGGGCTGGAGAGGAGGTGTTGGGGGGTGGGTGGGGACAGACTGATTCACAGGATGGAAACCAAGGGAGAGGACCGAAACCTCCCGGGAACAGCCGGGGTGCGGCAGGGGGCGCTGGTGAGCACCCACCCCGCTGCTCCCGGTGCCCAGGATTCCTGGACGCAGACCCAGCCCTCTTCCCTGCCCTACCCACTCGAGTGCCAGCAAGCACAGGCAGCTCTGGGGTCGTCTCCTCCTCTGGGGGGCCAGTGGTGGGAGGAGCAGAGGGAGAGGTCACCGCCACACTCCGCTGGGGCCAGGCAGGTGGGCACCTTCTCCCCAGCCGCCCACCCAACCCCGCACGAGACAGCAGACACGTGGCTCGCACACACACCAGCTCCCGAGGGCCCAGGGGCCAAGCCCCGAGACTCGGCCAATGACCAGGCTGCCCTGGCCTCCCCCCAGGGACCCTGGAGGCAGGGATAGGTCCCCCAGTCCCCAAGACCTCCCTTCGCCCTCCCCATAGGCCCACTCGCACTGGGTGGTCCAACACCCGGGTGGCCGGCAGCTCTGGGTGTGAATCCCAAGGGGACACCCGCAAGCGGTGTGGCCTTGGGCATGATCCTTAACTCTGCAAACCCCAGAGATGGAAACAGTCCAGCTCCCGGCTGAGGTCGGGGCACGATTAGGTGAGTTCAGACACACAGAGCAGCAGGCATCCTGGCCATGGACCACCCACCCTTTTCTCCTGTGCCCCCCGCCAGTCTCTCCTTTACTCAACAGACAGAATAGCCAGCTGCCACGGGGAGAACATGAGGGTGCCCAGGCACCTGCCGCCCGCCTTGTCCCCTTGACCCTGACCACTGATCACTGCTGACCCACCCCCTGACCACTGCTTCCTGTTCAGAATGGCATGTCTGCTGCCCACTAAACACCCCTATTGAGGGTAGGGGGTGGGGGTGGTCTCCACTGGGTGGGGTCGGGCAGGAGGTGTGGCTGGCTGCATGGTCAGTCTAGCCAGGGGCCCACTCAGGAATCCACTCATGGACTCAGGTAATCACTGAGTTACAGCACCACCAGGCACTCAGCCTGGGCCACAGCAGGGAACAAGGAAATCAGTCACGTGTGGTGAAGACGCTTCCAGTCTAGCAAGCAGCAAAATGAAAAATTCAAGGGAAAAAATAGCAAAGCCACAAGTAAATGGGTAGGTAGGACCGGGGGTGGGGAGTGGGGTGTGGGCAGTGGGTGGGCAGGGGGGGCAGTGATAGGACCTAACAGGACAGGATAAAGGAGTTCCCAGCAATCCCATGGGTGGGGGGAGGTGGTGGCCTCGGTCTGCCCAGACAGATGTAGCCTATGGCACAAAGAGAGAAAGAGAGAGACAGAGACAGAGAGATAGAGACAGAGAGAAAGACAGAGACAGAGAAAGAGACAGAGAGACAGAGAGAGAGACACAGAGAAAGAGACAGAGACAGCAAGACAGAGAGAGAGAGAGAGAGAGAGAGAGAGAGAGAGAGAGAGAGAGAGAGAGACTCTGCGTCTGGCTCCGTTCCTCACTCGAGAACACACAGGAGCTATTTAAAACAACCAGATGCAGGTTAGGTTCGAGCCTTTAATGGCAACTCCCCAAACTCATACTTCCTGTAGCCGACAGGCGACGGACAGAGCCAGTTCCGTCAAAAATCCCTCTGAGTCCTCAAACAATCACTGCGCTGTGGCTGGAATGATGCAAATGTGACCCTTGCCACCCAGAGGAAGGGTCCCTGCGGGGAGGGTGGGCAGGGCCTGGGCTGGGGGGAAGAGGCTGGGGCTCAAAGAGGAGCACCCCCAAATATGAATCAGGACCATCAGCAAAGGAAATGTGTGCATTGTAGTTGCTTTACTACCTAATTAATTCAGTCATTTCAAAAACAATTTTATTTATGTTCCATTTACCACATCAAAAGTTAAAAAAAAAATCTACTGATGCTAAAATAATACCTCAAGGCAGCTATTTCTAATCAGTGGGGGGAAAAAAAAGTCGGGGGTGAAAAATAAAGCAGCCAAACAGCCCTGATTTCTGTACAGTTTCTCCTGGGCAGACCACCAACCACCAACCCCCCCCCCCCCCGAGGGTGTGTGTGTGTGTGTGTGTGTGTGTGTGTGTGTGTGTGTGTGTGTGTGTGTGTGTGTGTGTGTGTTGGGGTGAGGGGCAAGGGGAGAGGAGAGAGAGAGAAAGAGAGACAGAGAGAAAGGGGTGGGGAGAGAGTGAGAGCGAGGAGAGGGAGAGAGAAAGAGAGAGAGCACAGCCAAACCCTCTCAGAGAGCCTTCCTGGCTGCTGAAAACCGAGCTTGTCAAAAAAAACAAATCCATAATGGCCCGAGGCTCTTCTCCAATCTATTTTCTGCTCAGCTGGTTTTAAATGAAGTTATTATGAGTCATTAAAACACCCGCAAGCCAGTGGAAGTCAGCCAATTACAATTTTAAATTTAGCCTGTTCTCTGCCCCATTCTCTTGTTTTCTTCCTTTGCCCACAGAATGCTGCCGCTGTTATTTCTTCCCTCCCTTCCTTTTGCCCAAAGTGGAAGAGACAGTTATGAAAATGTGGAGTAGTGCATGGAACGCAGAGTCATTCATAGGAAACTCAAATTAGGATTTTTTTTTTCCCCCAAAATGCAAAAACTTCAACCCCCTCCAACGTCCCTCGTGACCCTCCTGGCCCATCGCAGCCACTGGGCGTCTGGCACACACTTCAGACCAGCCCTTCGGGGCACAGGTCTGTTTTTAATAGGAAATAAGGGACTTTTTGGGTGGGGTCCTGTCAAGAGCCGCTTTCCCAAAGGACACCACATCTACGTGTTCGTGGTGGAATTTAAGGAGTCTGGAGGGATCGGGGGATGTGTGTAGGGGGGGTGGAGGGGTGTTTGGGGCGGTGGGGGATGACCCACACCAACACTCAATAATTCATCATGATGAAAAAGGAATGCAAAGGTGACGCGGGCCTTGCAACCGAGCATGAATGTCGGCGTAAGTCACGAGATATGATGGGCTCATTTCGTTTTTAAATCTGCAAGGTAATGGTCTGTGTGGAGCCATTACAGCAAAGGAACAATTCTGGATATTTCATGGAATTGTGTGCTCCTCTCTCTGTGCTCGTGTGTGCCCCACACACACACACACACACACACACACACACACACACACACAGAGCTGCCCTTCCCTCCTTATAGCTCCCTCAGACCTTCCTAAGAAGAGAGACTTCCCAAAGCACTGTCCAGCCCAGCTTTCTTCCCAACTCTAACAGATGAGTCTGGAAGCTTCCAGAACAGACTCTGAGTCCCGCACACACACTTTCTCTCACCTCTGGGACCCCTCGCTTTTCGTGTTCACGCATGTGCATATACAGACATGTGCGCATACATGCACAAACACACAAGCATCCGCAGCCCCTGGCTATACTAAGTCATGCTGTGCTCTGAGGCCCATGTGCTGGCCGGAAAGGAACCAGGCTGCTCCCTGGCACCTCTGGGAGAGAAGGACGTGGGGTCTGCCCCCACCTAGCAGCCTCCCTGAGGACACTAAGAAACACAAAGTGACCCCCTGGTCCCAGTTGCAGTCCCCAAAGGTGGTGGATTCTCCTCGACTCTTGGAGCAGGGACGGCCAGGATGCAGGCAGGAACGCCCTGAACAGGGGGCCGCAGAGCTGAGGACATGCCACCCCGCAGCCTTAGCTCGGTCTTCCTGGTCAGTGGCTCCTCTGGGACACTTCAACCCAGAGGTTTTGGGGGGGCCTGTTTCCCGGAAGTCACAGGGGGGCCGGGTCCACCCCCTGGTGGGGCTTATACCCCGTGAGGAGCACTCTCTTCCCTTGGCACGGGCACCCCAAGTCATTCATGTTCCAGATCTCACTAAACCCAGCCCCGCCCTAGTGGTACCAAGTCCACACCTTCCCGGAGACCTTGTGAGGGCCCCGCTGTTGGGGAAGGTAGAAGCAGCCCCCCACCCTCCCCCAGGTGGGCGACACCCAGAGCACAGCAAGACGGGCAAGACACACTTCTTGTTGGCTCTGGGGCCCCACCCAGGGTCAGCTCAACATCCAGAGACCCAGAAGTGGAAACTGGGCCGGAGCAGCCCCCCAGCTCGTGATCCCCAAGGTGCACCCCCAGTTCCAGATAGGGGAGCATTTTCTGGGCATCCACTGAAGAGTCCCCCCAAGACTTTTTTGTTCCCCAGGCAAACACTTCCAGACTTCCACAGGGCCAGAGGCTGGGGTGGGGAGGTAGGGTAGAGGGAGGGAGAGAGAATAAGAGTGAGAATGAGAGAATACGGGAGAAAATGGGAGACAGAATGAAAGAGAGAGAGAGAGAATGAGAGAACAAGAGGGAGAGAGGGGGGAAGGAAGAGGGCGGAGTGGGGGAGGGAGGGCGTCACCTGAGATGAACAGAAACCCAAGTAGGTGAAGACAGAAAAGGTCAAGGGTGACACGGATACCAGGACAGAGCCAAACGGAGTAAGAGGAAGGGGGCTGGGATCATGGGGGTCAGGGAGGAGCAGAGTGTCCCCAGCGGCGCTGAGCATGTAGGGCACATGGGCATAGGGAGGGGGGCGTGGAGAGGCAGTGGAGGCCACCTGGAATCCTGGCAGAGGGGGCCCTTCCAGTGAGCTCGGGAAGAGACAAAGGCGTTGGCACCTGGCATTACCAGGTGGTCCCCAAAGCTACCTAACACGGGTGTGGGCTCTAAGACGGCCTCTGGGGGGCCCTCCCCCAAATCTCCTACCCTCTAGCTCCTTATCTCTTCCCTCACAAACCAAAACGAGGGTCTATAAGGCAGCCCTGAACTAAGGGCACACAACAGGATGGGCAGACAGACAGACAGACAGACAGAACCAACTCCGATGCCAGAGGAGAACATCACAGGCCACGTCCCCAGGGCCGTCAGTCCACACTTGGAAAGTCACTTCTACAGAATCAACGTGGGGCTACAGGCAGGGTGGGCGCTGGGGGTGGGGAGGATGTCATGGAGGGGAAAACCCCGCCCCCCACACCCACTTTAGCATAGACAAATCCGAGCACGAGCGGAGAAACACCCAGAGACAAAGAGACCCGCGCAGAGACAGCGAGAGACGGTTATTACATAATTTCCACTCTCTCTCCTCCACCCTTAAAGTAATGTTCTATCTGACAGGCTCCTCTCGGAGGGGGGAAAATGACAAATCCCATCCAAAATTCAACAGCCTGTGTTCTGAGCAGAGAGCACACAGTGTACTGTACAGCCCATAAAACTCCAAACAGCCTCTAGACACTGCCGCAACCGGCCTCCATCAAAACACTTTGTCTTGCATACAAAAATAAGATCCGGCGCTGAACGGAATACCAAATCAGCCCATTACAGTACAGGGAGACTGCTACTTAGCAACGAGGGGCTCTAAAGCCTCCATGCTCTACAGGAAGCGAAATCTGTCGAGCCTGTTGGGCAAATGATAAACATTAGCAGTATTAAAAAACACAAAAGCCATGTAAATGGATCGACATAATGTGGAAAACGAATTTATAGAATAAATTGGGATGGGGGGCTGGAGCGGCGGGCGAGAGACGGAGGGATCCAGGGGGTTCGGCACCACCAGCTTCCCCAACCCCTGCTAAGGCACCAGATGGAGGCAGAGACATGTGGATGGGGGGAGGGCTATGTGAACCCCCTCTTCACACAGGGGCTGGAGGTGGAGGGGTGCGAGAGAAGTAGTGAAAACACTGTTTAATATCATGACCTGCCTTGAACTTCCTCAACTTTTTCTGTTCTGGCCTGATGTGGGATTGGGGGGGGCGGGGGAGAGGAGGGTGGGGACAAGGGGACCCAGGCAGATAAATCAGCCACACCGAGGGGGACAGGCATGAGGGACTCATGTGTCCTGGGCTAGCATCTTTGCACCCTGCACCAACCCAGAACCACCACGAGCTGTAAACAAATTCCTGGGCCAAAACAGAAAGTTAAAAAAAAAAAAAAAACCTCAGATAACAAAACCCAAAACACTCCATCTGGGCTGGAAAAATCAGTATATTTCATCAGGTAAAGGGGAAAAGTACTCTGGCTGTGAGTCAGCAGCGGGGTCTCGGATCTCAGCCAAAACAGAAGCTAAAAAGCAAAACCATATTCCTTTGCTCTGGGTCTGCGCTCTGGAGGCAGAACAGGGAGCAGGGGCGGGGGCCGGGGGGCAGCGAGGCAGCGGGGAGCGGCGGGGGGCAGAAATGTATTTTTCATCAGCCGGTGTATAATTTATAAACAGCATTAAACAGTTTTTGTTTTCCTCTTCCTCTCTCCCGTGTATGGGCTTGGCCGGCAGTCAAGCCTGCATTAATTTCTGCTCTGGGTACAGTGTGTTCTTGGAGGCACATCTGCAAGCGATCATAAACTCTCTGGAATGCTGGCAGAACATCCAGACCTGCCGGCAGGCCAGTGACGACACCACTCTGGGAAAAAGTTCGGGAAGCCGGCCAAATTCAGAGCGGGGGAGAGGGAGGGGTGCGTGCAAGCGCCAGCCGGGCCCAGCCAGAGAGTGGCTGCTTTCTGCTCCTTGCTCCTCCTGAGTGCCCCTCTGCCTCCCCCCAACACAGCAGGGGGAAAACAGCATCACCCATCTCCCATCCCTCTGCTCCCACCCCACCTCAAGGGCACGAGTGGGTGTGTATGTGGTGGTGGTGTGTGTGTGTGTGTGGGGGGGGGTGCTTGGGGGAGCAGGGCCGGCTTCTGCCTGGTCATCTCCGGGATGTGGGGTGAAACGGTTCCAGTGTCGGCGGGCGGGTGGCCGCACTGCCCGGGCACAGGCCTGCCTGAGCGTCCCCCCCCCCCCACCGACCCCCTTCCCAGCCCAGCCCCTCACTGGGCAGACACCTGATCCTCCGGGTGGGTGGGGAGATGTGGACAAGGAGAGAAGACGGCAAGGTCAGGGATCCCGTGCTCCGGACAGGCGGGCTCTGGACCCTAAAGTCTCTCCCTTCCTTTGGAGGGGTGGGGTGGGGGGCCCCTTCTAACGGATTCCAGGCACAAGTTGCTGCCCAGCCATGGTGCTTCTCCCACCTCCTCAGTCCCTGGAGAAAAAGAACCCCTCACGCCTAGTGTTCCAAGAATAAAAATAAAGGGGGGTCCCCCCACCCCCGCCTCCACAGGTCTTTGGCGTCTTAGAAAGTTTGCACTACTGTCCTATCTTGACAAGCCTGGAGAGAGCCTATATGTTTTCTGGACCCAACCCGACCCGTTTTCCTTTCTGAATGACAGACCCCAGAGACCACGCTGCCGCCGGAAAGAGCAAAGCTCAGAGCCCAACATCCTATGGATGGGGCTGGGGGACCTGGCCAGGGCACAGTGTGGTGGGCAGCAGGGGGATTCTGCCAAGAGCCAGGGCACACAAGGCAAGCCTGGCCCAAGGAGAGCGAGGCTGCAGCCCCAAGGCATGACCGTGCGCCCCTGACTCGGGCCCGCTACATGCCAGCCACAGCCCAGGACTGACCGATCAGCCCGGCTGCTGCTCAGGGGCTCCAGCGGTGGCTCCGTGGCCGAGAGCAGCCCCCCATCCTGCTCTGAGCTGAGGGCCACGCCCTGCTCCCATCTCTTAGGCCCTTCCTTGCTGCAGATGAATAGAAATCCCTCACGTGGCTTCCTGAAGCCCCTTATGCAGCCTTCTAAACCCCATCCTGCCCCCTGTTCCCGCGGCCCACACACCCCAGCTACAATGTCCGGCCCCACTAGTGGTTTGAGCCACCTGGAGAGTTCCATCCCCGCCCCATCCACATAGGTTCCATCAGCCTCCAGAAGGCCTCCTCCTCCTCCCCAGAACTCTGCCCACCGCTCCTTCCTTTATCACCAAAACACAGCCACAAACTCTCCCCAAGGCACTGAAGCTCAAGGTTGAGAAGACGGAGCCTCCCCGTCCCAGACCACAGGGCTTACGAACTACACCCACAGCCCCAGGGCAGGAGCAGAGCCCAGAAGAATGCGCCCCCCTCCCCCCAAGAGGCAGCCAGCAGCAGGCGAGCCACTTAGGAAGTGGTCCTGGGGGTGGCCCCTTCTATCCATCAGCAAGTCAGGCCATGCTGGGGGCAATCTATCCAGGCTGACCACCGCCCGCCCGAGTCTACGGTCTCTACGTGGATGTACCAGGTTCACATCACCTTCCTCAAGTGGCAACAAGGAGAGGCAGGGGTGCAGCCGTGGGGTGTGGGGAGGGGACTCCGGTGGTCTGGGAGCTCTTGGTCTCTCTGCCTAACCCTCTCTCTACCCCTCAAGGCTCTGCTTCCAGAAGGAAGAGCTGGGTGAGACACTCAAAGGGGTCCCTCTTTGCCCAGCACCCTGACCTCCTGGCCCCCCCAAATCTCCTCAGACTCGGAACACAGGACCCGGCCAGATCGAGCTCGTTAGGGAATTCGATGGGTTATATTGTCTGTTAATTAAAACTTATTGTTGTCATCAGGTGTATCTCATAAACACTTGATTAGTTAACGCACTCAAATTGAAATTAAAAACTTCAATTAGGGGCTGGAGCGATAGCACAGCGGATAGGGCGTTTGCCTTGCATGCGGCCGACCCGGGTTCGATTCCCAGCATCCCATATGGTCCCCTAGGCACCGCCAGGAGTAATTCCTGAGTGCAGAGCCAGGAATAACCCCTGAGCATCGCCAGGTGTGACCCAAAAAGCAGAAAGCAAAAAAAAAAAAAAAAAAAAAAAAAGAATAAAAAAAAAAAAAAAAAAAAAGAATAAAAACTTCAATTAAACAGAACATTCACTACTACCATTTAGGGTCTTAAAAAGGGAAGAGAGAGAGGGGAGAGAGAGAGGGAGAGGAAGAGAGAGGAACAGGGGGAGGAAGAGAGGGAGAGGAAGAGAGAGGAACAGGGGGAGGAAGAGAGGGAGAGATGGAGAGAGGAAGAGGGGGAGGGGAGAGAGAGGGAGAGAGGAAGAGGGAGATGGATGGAGAGAGGGAGAGAAGGAAAGAGGGAAGGTGGAGGGGGAGAGAGAGAGAGAGAGGGAGAGAGGGAGAGAGAGGGCGAAAGTATGAGAGAAAGAAGGACCATCTCTGGGAGGGCCTCCTACAGGGCAAACTTCTAATTAAACAAATTGTCAATTGCAACACAATGAAAACTGATTTAGGAGTCTGAGTGTCGTGTCCGTCACTGGGTTTCGGAGCTCACGCTGGAGGGCCAGGGAGGAGAGAAAGGAGGAAAAAACAAGGGCGGGCACTCGGGCTGAGAGTCACAAATAACAGAGCTGCAGAATTCCGCGGGGGCCTTGTTCTCCGGCCCGCTCGGAGGAGCTCGGGTCTTGCCTCCGCCTTCACCCCACCCCTACCAGATTAGAAAAAAAAAAATTAATGGTGTATGATGACAAACTTGGCTCAGCACTCACTGTACACACTGTACCCACAGGCTGGCACCCCGCCAGGCCTGGCCGTGTGCCAGAGTTACAATAACAAACACGCGCCAGGCTCGCCAAGAGGGGTGGGGGCAGCGCACACGCCCCGGAGCAGCCGAGGGAGCGGGCGCCCAGCACCCAGGGCATGGCCCAGGGCTCCCCAGAGCAAACACAGCAGCCTCCAGCCCCACATTCGGGGGAGCCAGGGGGGAGCCTGTGCCCCGAGTCCACTCCCGGACCCCCTTCTCCACTGTTGCCCCTTGCTAAAGGACGTCTCCCCTCCCCCTCCCCCAGTTCCCAAGGCTCTGTGACCTTGGGTCCAATGGCTGGGCTGTATCGGGGCTTGGAGGGTCCCTGGAGGGGGGTTCACAACTCCACAGCCTGCTGTGGGGGCCCCCACAAACCTGAGTGATGAGAGATTCTCCTGGCGCCCTGTCCCGTCTCTCCCTGAACGTTGCAGACCGGGAGCAAGCAATGGGGGCGGAGGAGACAGCTCGTGTACGACCAATGTCTGTCTGCTCCCCCAATCCAGTCCAGCCAGAGGTGCCCCAAATGATCTGGCTTCTCCCCCCCTTTTCAGGAAAAAAAAGAAAACTGGCATTTCCCTCCCCGCACCGCCATCCCAGAAATCCATCTTCTTTAAGCCAACACATGGAAAGTGTCCCCCAACCACACCTAAGTCTGCATGCCCCTTCCTCATTCTGATGGGCCCCAACCACCGAGCACAACCCCCAACCCTAATTCCCTGATCAAACCTCTCCAGAGGCCTCTTCACTGTCCATGTGGGGAAACAAGATGGGGGGGGGGGTCGGCGGTTAGAATGGGGAGTGGGGAGCCCACAATTCAGGAAGCGCCCGACTGAGCTTCTGCTATTTTGAACTTTGAAGGTGTCTCTGGACAGAAGGGAGAGGGAGGCCGGACAAGAGAAAGAAAACCCCAAATAGAAAGGTCAGCATCTACGCAGGCGCTGGCTGTCAGTGAAAGTGAACTAAGGCCTTACTAGGTCCTTCCTTCCGCCCACACCCGCACCCCCACCCACCCCATCACAAAAACTCCCTCAAAAGGGCTTCAGGAAGGAATGTCAGAGGTATCAACCCTCTAGCGCATGGACCAGATCGGGGAAGCGGGGTCCACTCCCAAAGTTGCCGGGGCCCAGGGGACCCCAAAGCAGCACCTTGGACAGGAGGGGTGCAGCCACCTGCCTTGCGTGACCCAAGGCTCCTGACCCTCCAGCCCTCGACACTGTCACCCCTGCCAGCCCCACCAGCCCTGCTGACTGCTGCTCCTGCTGGGGGAAAACCCACATTCACCCAGGACGGGGCCCGGGGCTCCTGGCTGCCCCTCCGTGAAACCCCGATACAGACCAGCCATTGCTCCTGCAGCAGACCCAGGTGGGTCAGAGGCTGTGGGTGGATTTGTGGCCACATGTGCCCCAGCCCCAGGTGAAGCTCTGCAGGAACAGACGCCGTGCTCCGACTTAGGGGTCACTGCGGGAACGGTGGCAACGGGCTTCCTCGGAGCTGCCTGCGGCAGGCACGTGTGACAGGGATGGTGGACGTCTCCCTCAGACCTTCTCTGGGGCAGGACTACGGGCTCTCAGCTTGCAGGGGCTCAGCCCCATGCTCCCCCAGGGAAGGAGGCAAGAGCCCGAGTAGCCAGCCCTGACCGCCAGGAAGAGCTGGGAGAGCCCCGGCCCGAGGAAGGCAGCGTCCTGCCCGTTCCCGGGCACACAAAAGGATGCCCAGTGGGCTGTGATTGGAGGGGGGGGGGCCTGGGGCATCTCAGGAGACCGATTTTGTTCACCCACCTGTGTAACTGTGGGCTCAGGAGCCAGTGGGCCAGGCTGGCCTGCAAGTAAGGCCGCCGGTGGGCAAGTCTGGCTGGACCACGGGACTCAGGGAGGGAGAAGGGGAGGAAAGCTGCCATCACAGACTCACGGGGTCCACTCTGACGGGTCTAACCCCACTCAGAGACCATGCAGAGATGCAGAGCAGGGAGCAAGAGAACAGAGACCTCCTACTCTGCGTGGGGCATGGAGCGCGTGCACCCCCACGCCCAAACTTGGACAGACAAGGCTTGCAGGGAAGCCAGACTCAAGGCTCAAACCCAGAACTCAGACCGGAAGGGCACAGGAGGGCAAAGCAGTGCCCAAGACTGGGATGCCAGGTGAGAGTGGCTCAGTGGGGGTGGGGACGAAGAATGCACAGAGACATGGGGAGACAGGGGGACACCAGAGGGACCACCACCTGCTGTGGCTCTAGAGGAGAAAGACGGGAAGGGAGGTGGGCGGGGCCCATTGCGGAGAGAGCACCAACATCCAGTAACCCAGAAGCCACAGGGCAGGGCCGGGCAGAGCACTTTCGAGAGCAATCCCCAAAGGGCACTCTCGCCCCCATCCCACTCAGGGCCAGAGCCTTGGCAGGTGGCAAACAGCCAGCCAGGCCGGAAGCTTCTGCAACACAGCCAAGGGAATGAACCCAAGGGTGGCAACCTCAGAACTGGGGGGAGAGAGGCAGATGGGGAAGTGGAGGCAAACACACTCACCGGCTGTGTGGCAAGGGGTGGGGCTGGGGGGGCTTGACTGTGATTTCTCAGATCCCAGAGATGCAGTGAGTGAGCCTCTCTCCTCCAGCACTCGCTGAAGCAGAGACGGGGTGCTAGAGACCAAGCTGCCGAAGGCCACACACAGCACGGACGGGCTCGGAAGCCCCATTCACAAGTGCCCACCCCCCCGCCCCCCCGCCCGGAGCCCAGAGGGCAGGCGGTGCGTGCGGATGCTGGCGAGAGGCCAAGCGCGCACAGAAAGCAGCCCTCCCTTCTCTCCACAAACGTGCCTCTGAGAGGGCAAAGCCGGGGAGCTGGGGAGGGAGGGAGCACCAGCAGGAGGACCGAGGCCTCTCCCGCTGAGCACGAGTCCCCTCCCTCCCCCAAGAGCTGGGCCCACTGGGTGTCAGGCGCTTCACCCACCCCCTTTCCACGCCTCATGGGTCAGACTCACTTTGCCCAACACGAGCAAAAAATACCAGCCGCCGCACGGCCGACCCCACTAGAATTGGATAAAATTAACTTGCAAAAGACACCACGCGGTAACTAGCTTTGTGTTCCAACCTTTCTATATCTATTTAATTAAAGGCTCCTGTATAATGTGAACCCAATAGTCGGATTCATTAGACAGCCAGAACCTAATTCCACAACAGTTTTGCTAATGAAACCGCAGCCGACTCCGGAAGGTGGATCACCCAGGGCACCGGGGGCCAGCGACGCCCTGGGCAGCCCGCAGGGAGCGGGAGAGCAGGTTCCTGCCGAGGGCCAGCCCGGGAGGACAGGCGTCGGTCCTGGAGCCTTATGGGAGAGGGCTCCAAGGGACCAGGAGACGCGCGCGTGTCCTGGGGGGCGGGGGTGGGGAGCCGTGCCCGGAGTGGGGGTCGGGGAGGGCTGTGCTCCCAGGGCCGGCCGGGGCATGCTCGCCTACCTGAGTGAGCTAGTAAGTGCATTCTCAGCCGCAAACTGTCCAGGAACCGCTTTCCGCAGAGCTCGCACCCGTAGGTCTTCATCCCACTGTGCAACTTCCTGTAAGGAGAGGAAAAGACAGGCTGCTGGGTGCCGGCTCACGGGGTGGGGGGGCACTCGTAGTACCTGTGGACTCTGCAGCCCCCCCCTCACTCCCCCTGCAGCAGCAGAGAGGGGCTCAGGGCCTAGGAGACGGACGCGGATGGACAAACTCGCTGCCTCCTCACAATTGCCCCCTTTTTCCATGGACCGCTGCCAAAGCAGCATCTATTTCTGGTCCTGTCCAAGGGCTGGAAACACAGGGTACGTCTTACCATGGGCCCCACCAGCTCCAAGATCCAAGCAAGCGCCATAGATAGCATCCAGTGAGGAAGCCAGTACTTCCGGAGACAGGTAGAAAAGTCCCAGGCAAAACGGCCTGTTCAGGAGCACTGGGCCTCTGCCCGCTGTCCCCACACTGCCCTCACGGTACCGTGACGCCCACAAACTCCATCCCTCAGCGAGTCAGACTGGGCTGGAGGTGTAGTGGCTCACCTGTCCCCAGTCCCCAGCACCGAGGCATGGGAGGCTGAGAAGCAGCTTGGGGGTGGGGGGGGCAGTACAGTCTTTAAGGACACAGGCTGCTTCCCCAGCTGTTCTCAGAGCTGCAGCGACTCCCCTGTCCCAAGTCGGAGCATCTTCCCTTGATCTGAGGGCCAGGCTAAGCCCTGACAGAAAGACATCAGGAAATCAGCATCTGGGGCCAGAGCAATAGTCCAGTGGAGAGGGCGTTTGCTTTGCCCGAGGACAACCCGAGTTCAATCCCCAGCATCCCATAAGGTCCCCTGAGCATCGCAAGACATAATTCCTGAGTGCCAGAGCCAGGACCAAACCCTGAGCATCACCAGGTGTGACCCCAAATGCCAAAAGCAAAACAAAACAAAAAGCCCAGCTTCCGTGGCCTTTGCATTTGCTGTGTTCCTTGGCCCAGCGTGCTTTCAGACCCGCCGCTCGCTTTGTTCTAGGTTCTGCAAGCTGGGCATGGCCCTGAGCCTGGCCTGTAGGAGTGCTCTCACTGATTCCCAGCCTGGGGCCTCTCTCAGTGGAACCCACACAGGACAACTGGTGGGCTGGTGGGGAGCTGGACCCCCGGGAGGCCTGCGCATGGCCGTGCCCTGGCCTGAGCCACTGGGTCCAGAACAAAGACTCTTCAACCAGCCACACTCTGATTCTCGTACCATGGAAGGATGCAGAACGCACCTCCACCCAGCCCTGCCACCTGCCCGGTAAACTGGGCCCTGGGGGATAGAGCGGGGTGGACCATGGTGGCCAGCAGCAAGGAGATGGGGATGTGGCCTGGCAGGGAACACACAGGTCCCCGTGGAACCAGGGGCCTATTTCCACCAGGACGCTGATGCCACAAGTCACAGTCAATGGCTGCAGGGCCTCCGGGATCAGCATCGAAGAAGCTGCACGGGGAAGAATAAGACACTGGCGCTGGCAGCCTCGGTGCCCACATCACAAATCCGACCATTCCACAGCGGGAGCCCGGCAGTGCGCCAAAGCCACGTGGATGCCGGCAATCCCACGGGCCACTGGCCACAATGAACTGAAGAAGGCCTGTGGGGTTCAGGGTGTCGGCCTTGGAGAGCCAATCCTGCCCAGGCCCCCCTTTCTCAATCACAATTCTGTGTGCGTGCTTTCCTTCTACCCGTGCCAAAGGCAACAAACAATTTCTCAATCACACGCACACACACACACACACACACACACACACACACACACACACACACACCCTCTCATCCAAGACAATGTCCCACCCCAGAGTTCTCTGCTCCCTGGCTGTCGCCTGCTCATCCTACCTGGGAAACAGTCACTGGAAAGGAACACTGTAGCCGACACTCCTTAAACAATGAGCGCACCCGCACTTCCATTTGTGCAAAGGCAACTTGGGGCCAAGGAAGGCCACCCCCAGGCCCATGTCTGCACATGGACCTGGGCTCAGGTATAGCAGCAGGGAGCTGGGGATAGGGGTTTGTTTCCTGCTGGGGGGCCGGAGAAGACCCGTGTGCAGACCAGTGGGCCCACTCCCTCCCTCTGGTTCAAGACAATAAATGTAGGATCTGTCCCATTCACGCTCATCCTTCCCTTCACTGGTCAGTCCCTACCTTCCAGGGGTGCCTACCCCACAGAGGTGGCAGTCAGCAGAGCCCAGAGGGACACACGCCAACTTAGAGGGCTCTTCCTGAA
Source organism: Sorex araneus (assembly GCF_027595985.1). NCBI lineage: Eukaryota > Metazoa > Chordata > Mammalia > Eulipotyphla > Soricidae > Sorex > Sorex araneus. The sequence goes on along the minus strand of NC_073304.1, from coordinate 167,336,812 downwards.
GGACTCCACGGCCCCCCAACCCCGATGCATCCCTTACCCCTACTCTAGGCTGTGTGTGGGATGGAGTCTTTCTGCTCTCCTCACGACCTTTGTTCTCAAGCTCAATGGACTTGCTTAGAACTGGTGGAAATGGCTTGCCCTGGCCCACTGTTTTGGTGCAGGGTCCCTACATATGACCACTAAACACTCTGATCCGTACCCTCTCCTGAGCCTTCCAGACCCCTCCAAGGGGGCCCCCGTCCCACTTGCGTGTAATTCTCAGCAGCCACCAGCCAAAACTGGAATCCTGGAGCTTCGTTCTGGAGACAACTCGACTTTCCTCCTTGCCTGCCTCTCTCTCAGAGCTCACCACCCTCCCTTCCCCATCAGACCTTCAGAGGCCCAGGAACCCTGACCTGCCCCGTCTCAGGGGTGAGGGCCCTGACCTGCATCTGACCTGCTAACTCCGTGCTGGACACCGGGTCCCCGAGTTGAGCCCGCACGTGCCCCCACGTGCAGAACAAAGTCACTGGCCTCGAACACCAAGTTCCAAGTCAAAGGATGGAACACTCCAGAGGTCTGGGAGTCCAACCAAGCCGGCACTGGCTGGCGGGTCCCTTTAATTATTGTTCAAACACCGAGGGGGAAAAAACATGGGGAGAGGTGGCCACTGCTTATTCCACGGAAAAGGCAGCAGCAGAGAAGGATTTGAGGGCGTTCAAGACACTTGGCTCCCGCACAGCCTCCATGGCACAGGTGGAGGGTGGAAATGGAGCGCCACAAGGAAACTGGTTTCTGGAGCAAAAGTGCAAGTTTGTGTAAACTCATGGTCTATTGCTCTTTAGACCACAACCCCTATCCCCCACGATATTGTGCAACTGTGAAGTACTTTGATCAAAATGGAACTGCTGTCTGCTCCTGCCTTACCACAAACACTCCTATGTTCCCAGTCGGGTCCAGCCTTTTCAACAAGTGCTCTCGGCCATCTGAGGTCACTGGCCGTCTCTCTGGGAAGGAGGACACAGGAGGACTTTTGTGCCCCTTTCGGCGAAATGGCCTCACTTCTTCCCTTTGCTCCAAGAAGTTACGTGGCTGAAAGCAACGCAGGTCCAGCCTGGCCCAAGTATGTCCATTCTCCACGCTCCAGGCTTTAAGTGTCCACCATCTACACAGTCCAGGGAAGCAGGTTCAAGTTCTCCCTGCACCCCCCGAGGCTGCTCCACCAGTCAACCCCACCTGAATGTAATCGAGTTCTACTTTGGGCCAGAGAGCACAGAAAAATGGGATTAGACAGTAAAACAATGATAGTTGGAAAGGATCACTCTGGACAAGAACTGAGTGCTGAAAGTACGTAAAGGGATATACAGGATAACCTCTCATTGCAAACCTATATCGCAAACCATAATGCCCCGAAGGAAAGAGTGTGTGTGTGTGTGTGTGTGTGTGTGTGTGTGTGTGTGTGAGAGGGTGGGGGGAGAGGGAAAGAGAGAGGGAGAGAGGGGAGGAGGGAGGGAGGGAGGGAGGGAGGGAGCAAGGAAGAACGGAGGGAGAGAGAGGGGGAGGGAGGGAGGGAGGGAGAGAGAGAGACAGAGACAGAGAGAGAGAGGAAAAGTGCCTGCCATAAAGGGCTGGGGTGGGCAGCGAGGAGTTATTGGGGAGGGTGGCGGGAGGGAAACTAGGAACATTGCTGGTGGGAAATGCACATTGGTGAAGGGATGGCATTGGAACATGGTATGACTGAAACCCCAATCATGAACAATCTTGTAACTGTGTATCTTATGGTGATTCAATTAAAATATATATGATGGATTATATTAATTATTAAAAGAAAGAAAAATGGGGTTAGCGCTAGTTTCTTCACGGAGAAAAACATCGTGATGAGAAATGAGGACAAAACAAACATGAACTTCTTGACAAGTAACTACAGAGAAAGAGGCATTCCTTCCCGCTGAGTCCCAACCACACAGCTTCTAACTAGGAAAACCATGCCAGACAGATCCACGTGAACCCGAACCACTATGGGCCTGAGAACCCAAACGTCCCACCTGCTTCAGATTGTTCAGTATATAGAGGAAGACATTGTGTTGATTTTTCCTTTCCTCCCCAAGACCTAGTTTAAGGGATTGCTCAATGCTGCAAAGAAATTCCTTTCATCTAAGGTGGGGCCCAGGCATACCTCCTTTCATCTTAAAAATACTTCAGGTACCTGGGGCCAGAGAGATAGTACAGCAGGTATGACATTTGCCTTGCACCAGCCTGACCTGGGTTCGATCTCTGGCACCCCTTAAGTTCCCCGGAGACCCACCAGAAGTGAGCATCACTAAATGTGCCCCCCCCCAAAAAAAAAAACCCAAAAGTGGTGGGATTGGTGTTGGAATATTGATGCCTGTAACAAATCATCATGAGTAACTTTGTAAACCACAGTGTTTAAAGTGGGAAAAAATATTCCAAGTACAGGGTTTCATGGGCAGCCTCCTTCCCACCAGGAAGGGTGGACCTTGTCCAACAGGTTCCTGAAGTCCACCCAAGGAAGGCCACCTGGTGAGTCTTGTCTGATCTTCACATTCATCTCTCATCCTTAGGACAAGCCTTCACCTCCCTTAGCAAGGAGAGACCCTTGGGGCTGGAGCAATAGTACAGCGGGCAGGGCATTTGCCTTGCTCGAGGCCGACCCGGGTTCGATTCCCAGCATCCCATATGGTCCTCTGAGCACCGCCAGGGGTGATTCCTGAGTGCAGAGCCAGGAGTAACTCCTGCGCATTGCCAGGTGTGACCCATAAAAAAAAAAAAAGCAAGGAGAGGCCCACACTAGACTCCTCCGTCCCTGCCCTGCTCACAGCCTCTGACAGCTGACAGTCAGGACCCCCAAAGAACACCCACTCTGCCCACACTCGGTTCAAGTTCAACTCTCTCAGTTCAAACAGCATGTGAAAAATGCCAATACCTGATTTGTCCCCTATTTTTCCACTTGCAATCATATATTTAGGTACCTCTGGCATTTTTCCGTTTTCATTTGTGTGTGAATTTTTAATATAAATGCGGGAACATAAAGCATTAATGAAAGTCAAAATGTTTCCGTGAACAAGTTTTAGCACTCAACTTTATAACAATTATAAATAAAACTGTTAAATTTTTCTGAAAAAAAAAAACAGCATGTGAACCTGGGGGGATGAGAAACCCCCCACCCCCCCACACACACACGATCCCGGCCTTGCCCACCTCTCCCAGGGAGAAAACCTGAGTGAGGGCGAGCTTCATGCACCAGCCGGGGGCTTTCAGGGTCCTCCCTCCACTGCGTTTACCTGTCACTCAAACAACCAGAGAGAGGGCAAAACTGTCTTCACTCAAATTTGAAAGGAAGAGATAAAATTATTCATGTATCCTGGATTTTCTCTCCAGACCACCTTCCAGGGAGATTGTGAGTGTTTCCATCTCTGTTCCTACCTCCTGTCCTTTCTTTGGGGGTTGGGGTCTCCAAAGCGATGCTCCCAGCAATCTCTGGCTAAAATGCTGCCGTTCAATGTGAGTGGCTGAGGAGGCCACTCCATGTTTTTAGGATCCTGAGATGCAAAGATTACCTGGGCTTCTCCAACAACAGTGCTCAAGTGGCAATGAGCAACGCTTGGGGGATCATGGGGTGCCAGAGATCAAACTGCTCGAGCTGCTACACTCCCAGGGAATCTTGGAGCTGAGGCGCAGGGCAGAGCCCACTCACAGCTTTCCTCCTAGGGGTACGAGGAGCTGAGAGCCTGCCCAGATCAGCCTGGCCTGCCTGGAAGGGCTCGGTGTGACTTCCTGTCACAAGAGCAGCTGAAATGTGAGCCACTCACATTGAAAACAGTCAAAGGTGGGCCTCGTTGCCTGCCGTGGACCAGCATTTCTTTCCCATTTTTCCTGCCTCCCTGTGTTCATTTCCCCCCGTAGCCTCATCCAAACCAAAGGCATGGCCTCATGGAGACGGAATACAAAGCAGGCACCGGGATCCCTGGGCTTTCTCCCCAGCCCATTCCAGCACTTTCTGCATATGTCCTTCTGTGGGGAACAACAACAACAAAGCAAACACCTCCAACACCTGTTAGAGGCATCCATGCTAAACCCAAACAGGTCATTCACTGGACTTCTGGCCAACCCAAGGCCTGTCCCCTACCTTCTGTGCATGACTATCTTCCTAACAGCATCTTTTAATGCTCCCAGAAGTGACATCTTCTGGTCTGCCTGGCCCATGAGTCACCCCTCTTCTGTTCTGATGGATCACGCAGGAACATCAAGGCAACAATTCAGGACCAGGCTATTTATAAAAAGCTCGTCCAAACGAGATGTTCCCTGAGAACAGGAAGCAGAACTCGACAGACACCCCCGAAAGCGCTGGGCACAGGTGCCAGCAGCTCAAGCAGATGCAGGAGAGAGGCTGCTGCCAACCACTTGAGACAAAGCGACGCCAACCACTGACCCCTCGCCTGGGACTGCCTGGACTCAGCACGAGGGCAGGTACCCTGAGAAGAAACAGCAGAGAGAGCGTTGATCTCGGCGAAGGAACGGGTCACTTCATTTTCTCACAGCAGAAAGAAATGATCCTTTTACCCACTTTTTTTTTTTTTAATGTTGAGATTAGACAATCATTTGACAAGCTGCGAATGCTTAGCTGGTATTACCACAAATTATCCTGCGAGCAATAGAGTTCGTGGCTCCCTGACTAGTCAATATTAATAAACATTACCGAATGCTTTTACAACACAATTTATTTTTTAATACAGCTCTTTATGTATGCCATAAAGTAAATATACCAGTAACAGGCAGGGATTTCACACAAGAGATTAGGGAAAGCAACTAAGAACTGAGCGATGGCTGGTTAACGCCTTCCATGCTGCAGGATGTGTGGGGGGGACGGGAGGGGGGCGCGGGCTGTCAGAGCCATAGAAGATGTGAGCCATTTGGCCACTGTAGCACCTTTTAAAGGTGGGGAGTTGGCGGGGAGACAGAAAATACCAGAGAAGGTCCATTTTCTCATGTATCTTCTAGACAGAAAGTGTGGTGTGAGGCAGAAATACTGGACGGGGCAGGAGAACTGTTTCTTCCCTAACGACCTTGGTCAGATCACTAACCCCTTGGGTTTCCCTTCACACCTTCTGCAATCAGCACCAGCAGATTCAGCGGACCTCTCTCATGTGCATCGGGGTTTGGACTTTGGAGGGCCGTGAAGCTGACACAGGCCTTGGCTAGCTGGACTCTCACCTACTTCCGGAAGGACCCTGATTCATCCCTCAGCCTCTTCCATAGAGCCAAGGGCACAGGAGGGAATCTGCCTTTTCGTTGAATGTATGAAGCCACAAACACAGAAGGGAATTTGGGGAGAATAACGAACAAGTTCTTTGTTTTGTTTTGGCTTTTTGGGTCACACCCGGCAATGCACAGGGGTTACTCCTGGCTTTGCACTCAGGAATTACTCCTGGTGCTGTTTGGGGGACCACTGGGATGCTGGGAATTGAACCCAGGTCAGCCGCGTGCAAGGCAAACACCCTACCCACTGTGCTACCACTCCAGCCCAGATGAACAAGTTTTAAGAACTATCCCTGGGGCCCCTCGGCATATATAGTACAGAGACTAAGGTGTCTACCAGCTGACCTTAGTTCTATCCCCAGCACTGCCCAGGATCCCCCAAGAACTGCCAGGAGAGAGCCCCAGGCACGCTGGATGTGACCCCAAAGCATAATATTAACGAAGCTAATAAACCACATTTCTACACAGCTACATACAGATGTGAGGACAGTTGTCAAGACTTATCCAAAAGAGTCCTCCACGGGGCACTTAGAAATCCACAGGCCCTCCCCAGGTCTGGGGTCAGGGCCAACCCGGGACCCTAGCGAGGAGCTGTCCTGAGCCTTCCAAATATGAGACCAGACAATGGCCTTCCGCGGGCGAGTTACAGTGCTTTCAGATAAGGCTGCGAGGTGTGGAAATACGATGTCAGAATGGACAAAGCCGCCCCCTAATCTCCCACGGCAACTGCTCCAGAAAGGATCTTCTCGGCTGGGGAGCAGCAGGAGGCCCGGGCTCCCGGCTGTTCTGTAACTCGGCCTTTGTTTTAAAATACCGAGTTCTCCCCAAGTCATTTATTTGAAATATCTCTATCAACAAATTTCACCAAGAACAAAAGTTTTTCATTTGTGCGCTGGGTTAGAGGGCGATCTTATCGCACACAATCTCATACAGTCTCTTTCAACAAGGTCTTAGTGTGCTTATCTGCGGAGTTCCTGGTAGCCAAATATGATTGAAATGTTCTATTTATGCTCACTGGATTAAGGACATGTTGCAAAAGTGCACAAAAACCTGGCAGATGTAAGCAAGGTATTACAGCCCTGGCAGTTAAGATCTGAGGGGAAGGGATCAATACACATTTTGGTAGTTTTCTATTTTCTTTCTTTCTTTTTTTTAAAAAAGCGTGCTTTTAGAAAAACGAAGAGGGGATGAATAGTAAAATGCCTGGAGATTTATCGCTTCTCAGAGCTTTTTTCCAAACCCCAAACAGGGCACCATGATACATGTTTCATGATGTCAGTCCAAGGGAAACAAAAATAAATCCAAAATATTCTCTCCAGATGCTAACAGGCCCTATAAGGGAATTGAACTATGGTTATGGATTAACAGGGTTTTGTTCTTGGTTTGTTTTTTTTTTTTCTGTCTCCCTTGCGAGATTTTCAGAACAGCACAAATAGGCAATTTCTGAGAAAACAGTGTTCAAAAAAATTCACAGATTCTGCCTTTATCTTTCTGCTCGGCCCCGGGAGTGGAGCGGAAATGCGTCTCTCCTGGTTATCTGGGCTCAGCTCAACATCTTCTTGCTTCAGCCAGGAAGCCAACACGCCGCCCTTCCAATTCCACAGACCAAGCCTGCTCCTCCGAGACTTGGAAATAACGAAGGTTTATTAAGGGCCTAAGAAGAAAGTTCCTGTGGAATTAAAATGCTTGGAGAAAATCTTCTTAATGTATATTGCCTCATTCTTTCTGCTTTAGTACACTGAAAATTAAATTACTTTTCTATGAGGGTTCGGAGCTTCGGCGTCATCATCTAAGCATCACTTATGAGCAAGAGATGAGAGTCTGGGCAGATGAACATGCAGGGGACACCCCCCCCAACACACACACACACACACACACACACACACACACACACACACACACACACACACCATCATCACCACCACAGCACATGAAGGTTATTGTCATGTTAATAAAGGGAGAAGAGAAAAAAATCTAAATAGCTTCTTATTTCTTCTTTTTTCTTTCATTTTAGAAAAATAGGGAAGAGTCTGTCACCTGGGATTTTATACGAACACCACCAATGCCTATCTGTATCCCAGCTGCCTTGCAAGGGTTTCTGGAGGCTCACCTGGAAAGGAGGCTGGGTGTTTGTGGGGGGAGAGGGAATGGGGAAGATTGTGGAAAATCTTAAAAACCTTAGTTAGGGTGGAAGAGACAGTAGAGGAGATAAGACGCTTGCCTGGCATGCAGCCAACCCTGATTCAATTCCCATCACTGCATATGGTCCTTTGGGTACCCCCAGCATCACTGTTGAGCATAGAGCCAGGACTAGCCTGAATATTCATGTGAGGCCCCAAAATTTGTTTTAGGGCTGGGAAGATAGCACAGAGGTTAAGGCATTTGCCTTGCATGCAGCCAATGCGGGTTTGATCCCTGGCACCAGATCATCTCCTGAGCACAGAGTTGGGATTAACTCCTTAGCAGGTCCTGGGTTTGACTTGCTCCCCAGTTACACACACACACACACACACACACACACACACACACTTATGCACGCACCAAAAAAAATTTTTTTTTCATTTAAAATGAACTTCCTTATGCTTGCCAGCAAATGTTTGGTTGGTATATCCATTTTATACACCGCTAAACCTGAAACTGTGCAAAATTTTCTAAGATCAAGAGAGGCCTCAAGTGGAAAAAACCGAAGACGTCAGATCGGGGAAAGTGCGGAGGAGGAAACCAAGGCAGACGCACCTCCGCCCTGGACACAGGCAGAAGTTTCCAGACTTCTCGCCTCAGGATCCACACACACGTCTGCCGGCCCAAGGAGGGACCATCCTCCAGCCCGGTGCCTGCCCCAAGAAAGCCACCAACGGAAGAGAAGTTTGTTCCTGATCCTAACCAGACAGAGACACAGGACCAGGAGCCAAAGGCTGACACCCTGCTTTTAGGACAGGCCGGGTCTCCCTAGTTCTTGATACAACCGTGAGCAGTGCGTGCCGCTTCGTCGCTGGCAGTCATGCACACTCTTTCTTTCATGCTCCAGCCTCTGGGAAGTGAGACGAGATGGAATCTACAGGTGCCCAGGGTAGAGTCCAACCCAATCCCAGTTGCTTCCCTATGCTAGTGCATTTAAACAATGCACAGGTCCACCTGGGACTTCGCACCAGGCTTCTTTGACTCTCTGAGGCCATAAGCAACAGAAAGGCAGAAACTCGCTGTTCAGTCCTGGCACATGGAAATCCTTTAAGATCCTTTCCGCAATACCAGTGTGACTGAGATATTATTCACACACCCTAGAACTCACTCTTTGAACGGGTTGGTGTTGGGGGTAAGCATAGAGTACTGCTACCACCACCCTCTGATTCCGGAGCCCCAAAGAAACCTGGTCACTCTGCCATCTTTCTGTGGGTCTGCCTCTGCCCAATATCCCAAAGGAGTAAACTCACACCCTGATTCGGCCCTAGGTGCCTGGCTTCCTTCTCTGGGGTATCCGATTCTCAAGGCCCCTGTCTGTTGCCACTTGTACTGCTCCTTCAGTCCAATGGAATTCTGTGCAGAATATTCCACTGGACAGACAGACCACATCCCATTTACGCTTTCATCAATCAACCGACATTTCTTTGTTTCCACCTTCGGGCGACTCTGAATCATGCAACTATGAACCCTTACGTGCAGGGTGCTTTTTCTCTGCACACACGGGCTGTCATTCCTCCTGTGTTTCCACTGAAAAGTGGAACTGCTAGATGACCTGGACCTGCCATGCCTGTGCTCTGCGGGCACGGTGGGGCTTTTCCCCGCTGTAGTTGCACCCTTATACATTCCCAGCAGCGACGGCCAAGGTCTCCCGATTTCTCAATACATTTTCAGACTAAATGAATAAATGAATGGAGATGCCTCGTGCTGCGAAAAAGCCCGCAGAGTAGGGGATAAATATCCCAGGCTCCTCGGGTAAACTGGCATCTTCGTTTTGCAGACATGACATGCCAGACTCCCGTTTAACAGAAATCCCAAAGAAGGCTATTTATATTTTGTGCATGAGAGAGAGAGAGAGAGAGAGAGAGAGAGAGAGAGAGAGAGAGAGAATGGAATGATAAATAATGGCTCTGAGGAGGCAAACACCAGACAGTTCCTAGTGTGTCTTCTTGCCTTCGGCTTCGATTTCCACCCCAGACCCCAGGCTCAATCATTTGATCACACACACTCTGCACAAAGATGGAGTAAAAACAAAACAAAACAAAACACAGGAGAAATCTACAAGTGTCTCTGCATGGGGACTTTGATTTGGTCTGTAACCGGAAGTATTGTTTGACAGTCTGGTCGACCAGAACGGAAGTTTGAAAATATACTTAAATCATAAATAAAGATGCACAAAATGATGGCGGGGAACTGGAGAGACCTCAGGCAACCCCAGAGCAAGGGCTGGGCCTGTCTTCCTGAGCTTATGGGGTGCCTATGGGGAGGCTTCCAGGAGCGGTTTTCAGAAGGGCTCCCCCAAACTTCTTTTCTTTGCCCCCTTTTCTTTCTTTGTCAAAGAAGGCAGCCGTATTGCTTTTCTGCACAGGCTCCTTGCAAAGAACAAACAAACAAAGACTGGGACAGAGCAAGGCCCCTTGCAAGCTGCAGGTAATTAAAACGGCCTGTAAAAGCCCCAGCAGAAAGCACTTCAAAGAGACAGTAATTCCAGCAATGGCCAGTCATGACTGTGTGGTGTAAAAATTATGAGTTTTCCCAACGGGGAGCTTTGTGTGAAAAGGACAGGAGTTGGTGGCAAAGGGAGGGTGACCCACACGAAGGCCTGTGTGTCTAGCGTGCATGCGCGCATGTGTGTGGCATGCATGCATGCAAAGAGGGCCCGGTGTGCGCACGTGTGTGTGAGAGCACATTTATCAACGCGGAGACGCTCCAAGCGTGCGGGCCTGGAGATAAAAGGAAAAATAACATGAAAGCCACAAATACGCATCCTGCCCCCCTGCCGGGCCTCATTTTCACGGGGAGAGGCAGCAGGCAGTTTACTCCTGACTTGCAAAGGCGGCCTCCTTGGGCCAGACGCGCTGGAAATGTATAATCCCACGGCAGCCGGCGCTAGGCCCAGGGACATCTCAGGCTCGCAGCTCCGTGGCTGTGTGTGGCGGGTCCCGTCCCTCCAGGTGGACAACATGCATCCCCATGCATCAAGACCGTCAGTCCTGACTCTGACCACCTTCGCCGAGTCCTCCACGTTACGTGCCCACGTGCAGGGCATGTGGCAATAAGGGCCTGGATGACACCACTGCAACTGGTCTGAGCTTTAATTTCATGCACAGGGCTGTGCTCAGGCTTAGCAAACAGGAGGCGCAGGTTCGATCCCCGGCTCCACAATGTCCCGTCCGCCCCAACCCACCAAGCACCACCAGGAGTGGGCTCCCCACCCCTGAACGCAGTTGCCAGGAGCAGCCCCTGAGTATCACATGGTGCGGCCCCCTTGCCCCGCTGAAAACTCCCCGACACAGAAAACCCGAAGTCGTACACACCCACCGCTCCCCTGCCCCCAGCAGGGGCTGTTTCCCTTCTGTTTCCCCCTGGACGCCACACAGACAGCCGCCGTGACAATACCCACCTCGGAGCAGCCTGCAGGGCAGGGGAGCAGCCCCATCAGCTCCAGAGGGGGTCTCCTGGTGGCCCCCACAACGCACACATCTTGCACGTGTGTCTCTTGTGCTCACCGCATGGGACTCATCCCTCCAGTTAATGAAGCGCCACGCAGCAGAAGCCAGAGCTTTGCATGCGCGCCTCTATTGCCTCGGACCCAGGAGGTGGGGACCAGGGGGCAGGGGGCATGGATGCACGTGGGCCAGAGAGTGGGTCACCCAGAGGCCCAGGATCCAGACAGCAAGTTGCACACGGTCTGGAATCCGAGTGCTGCTTAAACTAGCCCTCCCCAGGCTACGGGGTCTTACTCCCTCCCCTAACAGAGCCTGCAGAGGAAAGGGGGCCACACACCCCGGCTCACTCGCTTGCAGGGCCGGGGGCAGCCAGGGCAGCAAGGTGCAGAGGGGGCTGGGTTTCCCCCCCGAATCAGCAAAATCCCGCTCGTCTGTCTGTCTCCCGCGCTGCTCCACTCACCACCCGCTCCTGGCCCCTGCTGGCTTGAGGCCCACACATAAAATGTCCTTTCCTATTTTTATTTAATGAGCTTTCATGTTCCTCCCCTCCTCTGTAAATGAGAAAGGAAAACTCAGGTCCTGGGGGGTGGGGGGGGCGGGCAGTGGCGGCCGGGGAGAGGAAGCGAAGTGGAATCCTTTGCAAAGGGCCATAACTCCCCCCAAATCTCCCTCTCTGTCTGACAACAGCCCCCACCTTCCCCCCCACACCCCGCGCCCCTCTGCACGTCCCCCCTCTGCTCACCACTGCAAACAAGATGCATGGATTTGGGACATTTGATTACTTTTAAGTATATATTTTTCCCCTCAAATAGACTGAATACAATGGTTAGGAAATGTGACAGAAAACTATTCGGAGCCATTTATTGCCTTAATACCCACCTTTGTCCAACAGGCAGTTTTGACAACAGCGATAAATTCCAAATTTATGTCAACAGAGCATATGTTGAACACCTCATTTCTGAGCTAGAGCGGCATGCTGCCCGATAAATCACCGTTCTGTTTGAAATGAAAGTAGATTACAGGCCTGTGTTATTGAGCAGTTAGAGCTATAGTCATATAAATCAGAACTTTTAACTCTAGGCAATCCGTCGTGCAATTAACTAACGGGTACTTTGTCATCTCGAGGCTGGGGCGCGTACTTGGCAGGGCTCAGGGCTGCTGGGGGCGGGGAGCGGGGAGGAGGGAAAAAGTTGTTCAGCCACAGGACAGTTCTCGAACGCGGCAGCCCAGACAGCAGAGCCCAGGACACCTTACCCAACCACTCCCCAAGACCCAGAGAGTCTGGTGTGGACACCCCATTGCACGCCCGGCCTGGCCCTGCCATCACGACCACTGGCCCCAAAGACATCACACGGGGTGTCTGTCGCAAAGCCACGGCTGGAGGTCCCCAGGCCCCGGAGAGCAGAGGTCCTCAGCAGAACCGACCACAAACGGCAGCGATGTCAGCAGGGAAGGATTCTACACACAAGGCACAGAGCAGCACGCCCTCTCTGAGTCTGTCCTAATAGTGCCACCGGCGGCCACCCGCTCCTCCCCTCCTCCCCACAAGGCAGGTGTTATTTTTATTTCAGAAAAGCGAGGCACAAGGAAGCAATTTGCTTCCTGAGGTGCTAGAGCACGGGTGGGTGGCAGAATCTGATACCAGCAGCCCAGTTAGTAGAGCCCAAATGTTTACAAACTCAAGTTCGGCCGCCCATCCAGCTCTCCCGAGCCTGAAGACCGAAGTGCTGTCACCTGTCAGGCGGGAGGAGAATGTGGTGGTGTGGGGAGGGGAGGGGAGGGGGGGCGGTATGTGAGGGAAGTCTCAGCACGGGGGCTGAAAACATGATGTGTTAAGGGAATATTTGCTGGCGTGAGGCTGGAAAAGACAAGCCCGGTGCATGCTCATTTCAACACGCCTGCAACTTACAGGTGATCATATAATGTCCCTTTAGTTAGGAGCCAGTTTCTCAACAACAAACCCCCAAATGACCGTTGTCCCTGATGGTGCATCAGCTGGAGAGAAAGAACGCAGAGAGGAGGGGCTTAAGGATGTAGGGGGGTGGGCATGGAGGGGGAAATGATCAACAATGCCCTCTGGGAGAATAGACAAAAGGAGAGCCAGTTGCATGGTGGGTGGCCCCCAGGAACAGGGTGCCTTGGACACCTGTGTCTGTCTGTGTGACCTATATGAAGAAGGAAGAGGTCTCAGGTAGGGTGAGAGCGACAGGACCCAGTATCACAGAGGCTGGGACTTGCCGTGAAGCTTCACAACCCTCGGGGAGATGGGCCGGACTGAGTAGGGGGTAGGAGCAGGCAAGAGGGGTTGTGGCGGGCTGGCAGAACAGCCTGGATGCTGCCTGGGGGGGGTGGTGGGCCAGGGTGGGTGGGGCCTGGGGGAGGAGAGGGCCATCTCGGAGGGCCCCCAGTTCTGCATGGAGAATGGGGACATATCAGCAGTGAGGTCCTCCTCCCAGGACAAAAATGGCAAGCGGACAGTCCTCCCGTGCACATGGAAAAAGTTTCTGCTGCCCCAGGTAGGTACAAGAAGGGACCGGTGGGAACAACGCTCCCACCTCTATCCGTCACCGAGCACTGGGGTCTGGCCCGGTGGAGGTCGAGGCTTCAAGGCAGGGACTCCGAGCTGCTGCCCTGTCCACGGTTCCCTGGCAGCGAGACCTCCTCCAACAGCACAGATGGCTGCAGGCGGGAGGGGCCGCGCTCTCTTCCTGCTCTTTCCTTTCTTGTTTTTTTTTTTTCTGGGGCTCCTCCTGGCTGAGCTCAGGGTCACCCCTGACCACACTCGAGAGACCCCGTGCAGTGCCAAGAATCGAGCCCGGGTCAGCCACGGAAAAGACAAGTGCCTTTCCCGCTGCACTATACTCTTCGCACCTGCACCCAATCTTGTCCTTTAACCCGCTAAACTCTGGGGACCCACTCAACAGGGTGGGGACGGTGGGAAACTGGGGGGAGAGGGGGAGGACACACAAGAATATCCAGGTGCCCTCAGGCTGAGAACCGATGAGGATGCAGTGGAGAGAAGAGGAGACAGCGCAGAGCAATCCTTGGGGTGCCGGGAGGTCAGTCGTGGAATGGCCACACCCAGGCCCAGGGGACTGGAGGAGGATAAGGGGGAGGCAGGTCAAAGGAGCCTCCATCCTGGGTGCCAGAAGTAGGAGTCGGGCAGGCTGGGGCCGGGAGAGGAGTCGAAAGGACCAGCAGGCTGAAAGGGGGAGTGCTATCCAGCCCCAGTGGTCCCAACAGGAAGAGGTGGGGCAGAGGGGAGGCCTGTGGGGTGCATGAGCATAGGTGTGACCTGCCTGAGCAGCCATCGTGGTCACCCTTCCTGCAGTGACCTGTGGCACTAAGGACACCCAGCCACAAAACCACCGAGGAGGGGATTCCTCATGAGAACGCTTCCGGGGCCTCGGGGCCTTTCTGCCAGCTGCCCTGTCTCCAGCCACTCCTGGAGGCCAACGGGGCCAGCAAACTCTGGACAGAGACAAGGGCCAGACCTCCCCCCGAGGCCCACCTCCCCCCCCACCCCGCCTCCGCCCCCCACCACTGCTAGCCCGTCAGAGCTGACGGCAGGTCTCCAAGAAAAGAAAGAAGTTGGGGGTCGCTGGAGGAAACCTCTTGGAGATATTTGTTTGATATCTGAAAAGGGGGGGGGAGCAGATGAAGTAAGCAAGTTTCATTTAGAGGATCATTAAGGAACTATTATAGTAAAATGAGGCTCCGGGTTTCCAAATAAAGCCGAGACAATCACACTGAAGGAACCAGCAGCACCGAAGGAAGCTCTGGAGAGGGGCAGGGAGGAGGAAGTGGATAAAAATAAGACCAGGCAGAGGATCGGAAGTCATCGGCAGACGGGGGTCCACGGGCAGCGGCCCCCACCCCCACTTCCTGGCCAAACCCCTAGGCCCAAGGGACAGGCAGAGAAAGACTGTCCCTGGGTCCCCACTGTCCCCACCACTGTCCTCTCTGAGCCCCGGGCTGGAAGGCCTCGCTTTGGTCACCTGGTACCAGCCTCCTAGTGAGAAAGGAAAGTGAGGAGGGGGCAGATGAGACAAAGGGGGCTCTGAGGAAGCGGCTCCTTAAAGAGGAAGGGACAGCCCCAGGGGTAGCTGGGTCCCTCCAAGCAGAGAGTTACCTGCAGAATTTAATGCAAAGGTGAAGTCCCCTAATGCGGGGTGGTCCCCTCGAGGCCCAGACACACTTTGGAGGGGGGCAACAGGGATAAGGCAGACAAGAGGGCAGAGTGTGAAAGCTCCCTGGCTTTGAGGCCACAAGCGGGTCCAGAGGCACAGACTGTCTCCCTGGGCGCCCTTGGAGTGAAGCCCACCTGCTTTTCTTTCCCTAACAGGTCCCCAGGAGGCCAACAAGGTCCTCCCCCCCGCCCCCAGAAAAGGACTCCAGGTCACTTGCTTCCTCCTCAGGGAGCCAGGGAGGGAGACAGGGTGTGTCCCCTAAACCGCTCTCACCGGTGCAGAGATGAGGGTGCCCGTGCTTATCTCCAGGCCCATGTTCTCAGAGCAGCAGGAGGCACCGTCTCCCCAGCCCAGCTCTCCTCACTGGGTGGGGGGGACTCCCTCAGGCTCTCGGGTCAAGTCCCCCCCAAGTGAACCACTCTCTGCTGCCACAGACCCAGTGCCCCCTCCACAGCACCCAGCCTTGTTCTCTCTGTGCAAAGGCCAGGGCAGGGCCAGCTCTAACAAAACCCACCGCCAGGGAACTGCCCCTTCCAGAGACACCCATTGTCCTGCCGGAAACCACCAGACCTCTCTCCACAGCCAGGCTGGAAGGAGGTGGAAGCATCAGACCTGGAACCCTCAGGCTGAATCACGGAAACCCTCGACTGCCATCTGATCCCAGGCAGTGTGTCACCCATACACCCAACAAGTGTGTGGCCAAGATTTGGGTCCAGCAAGGGGGAGGGATGCGCAGTGCCACGGGCCGTGTCCTGGCCTCTCGCCCATCTCTCTTCCTTTCTTCCCCGAGACGCCTGAATCCTGGGGCGGACGGGAGAGGGGGCCGGGGGGAAGGAACGCTCTGATCACTGCCTCTGAGCTGTGACCTTAATCCGGACAATGAAGGTCCCTTTCTCTTCGGTGGCAGAGATGACAGCAGCCGACTTCAAACAGCAGATAATGGTGGGTCTCCTGAACAATGTACCCCAAAGGTCACCCCTGCGTGCACGGAAATAAGAGAAGACACAGATGGAATGTCTGTTTTCATATCAGTTTAACGTCTGAGAAGCGAGAGGCCCAGGAGCCTGGCGTCCTCGGGTCTTCACGCATCCCCGATAAACATACTCAAGCATCAGAGCCCACCCCTAGAAAAGAAACGTGGCAAAGATGAGGAAGGATTGGAGGGGAACAGAGTGGGGGCAAGGGGACACAACGTGAGACCCAGTGAAAAGAGTGAAGTCCCCAGAGACACAGCCTGATGCATTTTCGTGGGGGCTGAAGTCCTACAGCTAAACCTGTACTTGAATGACAAAGTCAATAACTGGAATTTGGACCAGAGAATGCGTAGTGGGCAAAGCACTCGCCTTGTATGGGGCGGACCTGAGTTGACCCCTAGCAAGGCAGAGAGTCCTTTGAGCACCCCCAGGAGTGAACCCTGAGCACAGCCAAGTGAGGCCAAAAAGCGAAAACAAAGACCTTCCTCCCTGGTTTAATGAGGATTATAAAATATCCCCCATTAACCCCCAAGACACATTGCCAATTCGACAAAGTGAGCACCTGAGAACATTCCAGAACCAGGAGGAGGAATATCTGAGAGACACAGTCTTCCACAGGCCACACAAGCACTCTTTTTCCTGTCTACCCCACTAGGATTTTTTTTAATTGAATCACTGTGAGATAGACCCTTACAAAGTTGTTCATGATTAGGTTTCAGTCATACAGTGTTCCAACACCATCCCTCCGCCAGTGTACATTCCCCAGCACCAGTGTCCCCAGTTTCCCTCTCATCACCCCCTACCCCACCCCCAGCCTGCCTTTATGGCAAGCACTTCTCTCTGTCTCTGTCTCTCTGTCTCTCTCTTCTCTCTTCTTTCCCTTCTCTTCCCCTCTCCTCTCTCTCTCCCTTCTCTCCCCTCTCCTCTCTCTCTTTCTTTCTCTCCTCTCTTCTCTCTCTCCCCCTCTTCTCTCTCCTCTCCTCTATCCTCTCGTTTCTTCTCTCTTCCTCTCTCCTCTCTCCCCTCCCCTCTCCTCTCTCTCTCTCTCTCACTCACTCGCTCTCTCTTTCTCCCCACCACCACCACCACATGAGCACTCTTGGCCTCCATTTCCCCAGGGTTGGGGAAGGGTTTCATGATGACCCTGATAGCCTTGGAGATCTCCGAGATAGGAATGCAGAAGATTCTCTTCCTGACAGGTCCAACGCCTGGAAGGGCACCAGGCAGACCCCATGCCCACAGCTACCCTGACCAGAGTCCTCACCCTTCCATCCTGTGGCAAAGAACCTTCCAGAAAGTGCCAAGACTACCTAAAAGTGAGCGCTATTTTTAGCACTTCCTTAGAAACCACCTCTTTCCCAGGTAGTTCACATTGGAGAGATGAGTTAAAGAAAGAAGCCAGAAAAAATGGGTGGGGGGATGGAGTCAGAACCCACCGGTCACTTTCCTGGAGGGTCGAAGCCCATGGCCATGCACCCATTTCAACTGACCCATAGCTGCCAGTAAGAGTCCTACCAGAAACTGCGCATTCACTCCCGTTTCTTCTGCCTCCCTGTGTTCATTTCCCCCCATAGCCTCAACCCAACCAAAGGAATGGCCTCATGGAGATGGAAGGCAAATGCAGGAAGTGCAGTTTCCATGAGTGTTCCCACTGGGGGATCTCAGAGAGCTGCACCCCCGAAACCATTCTCCACGTCCAGAGCTTTGCTCTCGTGCTTTTGCCTGCAGTCCCCGCTCCATTTTCAAAGCCTGCTGAGTATCCCCTGGCTTCTCTGGCACCTCTGTTCCTTCCACCTCCAACACCTTGGGCTCTGCTCTGACCACCAGGGCCCATCTGGGTAATCCGGGGCCATCTCTCCTAAGGGCAACTGATGGGCAATCTGACTTCCTCTGGCCCAGGGAACCAAAGAGAGTCACGGGTTCCAGGGAAGAGGGCGTGGAGGCGACTGCAGGGAGGGGAGGAGACGCTATTCTGCCGGCCATGCTCGTTAGGAGCCAGCTCTTCCGGCCTCTGGTTCTGGCAGGTGCCCTGAGGATGGCTACACATGGCACCAAGGTGGCCCAAAGCCTTCATAAAGGAGGGGGAGCATCTCATGCCATGTCCCTGAGACCCCCACCTCCAGTCCCAGGCTCTGTGAATTTCTGGGGAAATGGGATGGATGTTCAAACTGGCGCAACCTGTGAGCTGCAGCACCTTTCTCTCGTGGACACACACACACCTAGACACGGGTGCCATCTCGTCCTCGAGAAGGCAGTCGGGGGACCAGGTCCTTCCATCTTCCAGAGGACAAAACTCCAGGCACCAACCCAAGCACTTCCAACCCCTAGGAGGCTACGGGCTTTCTGGGTCCCAGAGCCAGGGAACCGGTGGATCTTTGCTCTGGAATAACTCTAGAAAGTATTTCTTTTTTAAAATTTTTTAATCTCTTATTTATTTAATTTGCTTTTTGGCCCACACTCAGCAATGCACAGGGGGATGCTCCTGGCTCTGCACTCAGTAATTACTCCTGGTGGTGCTCAGGGGACCATATGGGATGCTGGGAATTGAACCCGGGTTGGCCGTGTGTAAGGCAAACGCCCTACCCGCTGTGCTATCACTCCAACCCCTAGAAAGTATTTCTTTAGAAGCCCCTGGTGATGGAAAATCCAAGAGGCCCTTAACAGAAATCTGCCCTCTCCCCTCGCTTTCTGGTTTGCTCACTGCCTTTGGCTTTGTCAACGTGGCCACAGGCATGTAGCTTCATTCTCCCCAGACGGACCCAAAGCAGGTGTCAAAAACAGTCACGCTGCTGAGTCCCCGGAGTCCCTCTCATGAACATGGGGACCCAGGAGCAGGTGACCTTGAGCTTTTCATGGGCAACTGCCCTGAGCCACTGTATGGGCCCCACTCTTCCCAACCTGTCCAGCTGGGGGCGCTCTGGGCTCTGGGCAGAAGGCCCAGGACACCCTTGCCACGAGAACTTGAAAGACTCTGCCTGTTCCCAGGGTCTCAGGAGTGCCACATGGTCTTGCTCCCGGAGGTAGGGGGTTCTGTGGCACCATCCCTTGGAGTGGGGAACTGTGGTGGCCCTGACAAGTTTCCAAGGCCCACAGGCTAGCGCAGCAGGGACCTCTACCGAGCCCCTCCCCTCACAGCCCCCCACTACCAGGGGAACTATCTCCATGGAGGCCGACCTGCCAGCCAATGCCTGTCCTCTCCTCTCAAGCCCACGGCCAGAGAGAGGGTCCAGGGTTGAGGGGCTTGCCTTCACCAGGCGGGCCCAAGTTTGATCCCTGGCATCCTATATGACCACCACTAGGGCAACTCCTGAGACCTCCAGATATGATGCCCCCTACCCCAAGAAGGAAAGAATCCTAGATCCAGTACACCACCACCAAGGCAAGCAAGGCCCTGGCTTCCTCCCTGCCACCTGCAGCCACAGGAGAGGCCACAAGGAAAGGCCCAAGAGGGAGGCTCGGACCCTCTAAGGGCCACTCCGGCTCAGCTGGAAAGGGGAAAGCTTCGGCCTCTGCACCTCCAATGCATCTGTGGCTTTGCGGAGATTTGCTGGGTGGGGGTACAAGCACAAGCAGGGCACCTGGAGCAGGGTTCACACCCACTTCCCTCTGCATGCAGATCACACACCCAGCCTGCAGCACTCGCCTCGGCTCCACTTCAGGCTCGCTGAGCTCCACTACCAGGGGGGCTTTGGAGCAGCTGGGCCAGGACCTCCTGTGTCCTGCTGGTCCTCTCAGCAAAGAGGGCTTGGGAGAAAATTCAGGTGGAGGTGCTGGAGCGACAGCACAGCGGGTAGGGCATTTGCCTTAGATGTGGCTGGCCCAGGTTCAATCCCCGGCATCCCATATGGTCCCCCGAGCACCGCCAGGAGTAATTCCTGAGAGCAGAGCCAGGAGTAGCCCCTGAGCATCGCCGGGTGTGACCCAAAGAGCATAAAAACAATTCAGGTGGACATCTTTAGCAAGTGAGGGACCTAGAGGGCAGGCTGGCCGTGGCGACCAGCACCCCAAGGGGCCGCAAGCAGTGCTCGGGCGGATGTGGCGAGCTGCCAACTCCTCTGGTTTCGGGATCGGAAACGGTCCCTGGCCCCATTCACAAGAACAGGGACACCTCCGCCAGGCAGGGCCCTGCGGGTTCTGTGAAGAAGGGACGGGCAGCGGTTGTGATTTTGGAGAGATCTGGAAGGTTACCAGCCCTGGGAGTAGCTGCACTATAAAAAGAGTCAGACACTAAGTATTTCCTTTCCCATAAAATATTCATTGCCTCGCAGAGGAGCCAAAAAGCCGAAACCTCAAGCCTTTCTAACTTGGAACTGCAGTAATGACGGAGTTTTATAGGAACCTTCTGATTGTATTTATACCAGGCTATAAATACACTCCCTTCCAGCAGAAAGGAGGGGAGGCACACCCAGTCCCCACCAGAGTCCGTACTGTAAGGAGAAAGACCCCAGGGGTATCCACGACTCCGCTCAACCTTCCAGCCAGCATGCGTATGGATCAGTGCCACCAGTTCCTGTTTTTCTTTTTTTTTAATTAAAGAACTGTGATTTACCAAGTTATTGATAGCTGGGTTTTAGTCACATAATATTTCAACACCCATCCCACCGCCAGTGTCAACTTCCTTCCACCCGTGTGCCCATATTCCCTCCCCAACCCCCACCCCACCCCGCCTGTCAACTTGACAGGCACATTACAAAGTTCTGGTGGTTTCAGCTTTGATCTCATGTTTTCAGCATTGCAGGGACTGTGTTTGGGATCCACGGCTGTACTACTCACTATGTCACCAGTATAAGTGAAGCCTGGTGCCTGTTCACCCATTACTTCCCGTTCTCTTCGTCCCTCCTTGATTGCTTTCCTTCTCTCTAAACACTGGGGTCAAGGGTGATCTCAGCCTTCCCCCTTTTCTACAATACATTTCCTTATCCAGAATTCTATATACCACAGGTAAGAGAGCTTATCCTGTGTTCGTCTCTCTTCTGACTGACTTCACTAACATATCTTCCAGTTCCATTCTTGGAAGAGCAGCTGGGGGAAATGGCTCAAAGGCCTGAAGTGTAGCTCTGTAGATGGGAGACTGGGGTTCAATCCCCAGCACCTCATGATCCCAAGCACTACCAGAAAGGAACAAGCCCCATGCAAGCCGGGAATATACCGCAGGTCCTGCTGGGGGGTGAGTGGTAAGAATAAGTGACACATGCGAGAAACTCAGCCTGTCTCACAAATAATGCCCACCCAGTCCTCACTGCCTGCTCATGACCAACTATAGACTCATGTGCATGGCGCTAACTCAGCATCTTTGCTATCTGGGGATCTCCAAAGGAAGTCTGCACAGGGGCAGAGTGGGTGCCCTTGTTCCTGTAAGGTTCAGAGAGGTTAAACCTTGTCTAAGGTCACATAGTTAGGCGAACGAGGCCCAGACTCTACCTGCACGCCTCTCCCTGCCCCCGCCCCTACTGCTTGCCCATGGAAGGCCACAACTCAACAACCCAGCTCAAGAGCAGAGCTATACTTCAACTCTACAAATCTGTCCTCTGAAACTCATTGGCCAAGTCAGTCTTGCAGGGGGCAAGATTTTTCTTTTTCATTTTATATGAACTCACGACCCAATGCAGCAGCGGAAGCACCAGAGTTTACCAGGGGCTGGTAATTTGCACATTAAACCAAACATTGAACGGCCCATGTCTGTCTAATCACATGTGCTTGCCATGCACCCACCCAGAGACTATGTGGACCAAGACTCTTGAGCTGTTTGAGGCAGAAAGAGTTCATGAAGGGAAGTCTAATTGTTCCAGAACATTCGACACTGAAGTTTCACTTGAAACTGAGTTCACAGCAAGACTTTTCCTTTCAATAAAGGAGGCCCTTCCATCTTCCCAAGGACCCCAATACTAATTAGCTTCTACTCGGAGTTTTTTCAAATCTGAGAATTTGAGGACTTTTGATGAAGGCTTTAAAGAAAGAGGTCAAGATGCAAAGGCTTCCTGTTGCCTTGGCTACAATCATCACACCCAAACCAGGCAGACTGAGAGAGGAGAGGCCCACCAAGGTCCATTCGAAACACAGCCAGGGGGTCAGAGAAATAGTATAGGGGTCAAGGTGCTCGCCTTGAATGTGGCTGACCCAGTTCAAATTCCAGGCATGGTACATGGTCCAACAGGGGTCACTCCTGAGCAAAGAGCCAGGAATAGCACCTGAGTGCCACTGGATGTGGCCTAACAACTCCCTCCTTCTCCAACAAACAAACAAACAAAAAGAAGGAAACAATAACACAGACCAGTGTTATTGTTAGCAGTTAGCACGCCTCTGTGTCCTTCAAACACTTGGAAGGCTATCTATGCCCAGATGTCCCTGTCTGGGGCCAAAGCAACAGTACAGCTTTAGTCGGAGGCCTGCCTTGCACATGTCCACCCTGGGTTTGATCCCTGGAACCAAGGAGTGAACGTGAGTCCCACCAGAACTGATCCCTAAGCCAGATCCAGGGGAGAGATCTGAGCACGGCCTGGTAGAGTCCCCAAACAAACAAGCGAAACAAAACAAATTGTCTGCTGACCTGCAGCAATCAAAGACATTGCTGATGTCTTTAGAGAATTTAGTTTGGGTTGCAAAGACAATGAAAAAAAAAAAAAACGGGGGTTACGGGGTGGGGTAAATTCCAGCCTCTCTGTTTGGTTCCATTTCAAGGCAATGTGGGCCTCCTGGTTTTTTCACAGTCCTGTGTGAGCCTCTGGAGCTGAGGCATCACAGGCAGTCCATCGGGGCCAGGCTGCTCTCTCTGCAAATGGACCCAAGCCCCAATTTGTTCTGCAGAACAATAAATGTCAATGAATTCGAGGCTTCGATCGCTCAGATGTTTCCAGTGCCCAAATGTTAGGAAAAACTAGACCAGTGAAAACAAAATATTCTCTGTCAGAGACCTGGATAAAAAACGTTCTGCCTGGTAACATTTAAAAACACATCGTCCTTGGTCAGGAGTCTCGGTCTCAGCACTACTGACCTTTGTGTCTAAATAATGGTGAGTGCGTAAGAGGGAGCTCAGGAGAATCCTTGCCTCCCATCCACGACACACAGGTACACTTCCTTCATTTAAGACCCTCTGATGAAACCAAAAAGGTCTCAGACATTGCTAAGAATAGCCTGGGGGATAAAACTGTGTCCAGCGTAGAAAGACCTTTTTTTGGGAGAAGTCACAAACACAAGCCAGCCGTACCGTTTCCACAAGCCTCATGGCATTTCCACATGCCATGGACATTCCAAAGTGATAAATCAAGACATGCCCTTGTGCCCTGCAAGATCATGAAATATCAAAGACTTAATCACTACCTGGAATGAGTGAAGGCCAGAAAACCTACCATTCTGTTTTTGTAGAGCCTTCCAGCTTGTAACCAAAAGGAGATTCCAGTTATGCCTCACCTAGCAGGAAAATATAATGAACAAGCACAGTTCCATTCCCAAATCTTCCAGCTACCATGTTTTATGATGTGAGTGCATGTGTCCATACATGCACGCAAGCGCATCCGTGGGTACACACACACACACACACACACACACACACACACACACACACATGCACATGCACACGCACACACCCCAACCCCATGTGGCCTTCATTTTGCCTCAGAAAATGAGTCAACTCTGTCCGCTTTTTGAATCGAACGGAGGGCTGTGAGCATCTATTTTATTCAGGAGCTGTTGGGAGAGGGAATTGGGAAGGCAACTGCAGAGGAGAGAAAATGAAATTTTGATCACTTCCCTGGCCACAGTCCTTTTGGTGGTCAGAGCCCCTTACCCATCATTGCCAGACTGGAGACAGGAAGCCACCAACAGCCCAGCACCCTGGCATCAGTCTGGGGGCATCTGTAAACCCACCTTGCATGGCCACTCCAGACAGAGCCCACGCCTGGTCACACATATCCATGGGATTCCCTGGGGCCACCACATCCTCCTGAACGCTCTCGTATCACAGTTCACCTAACCTGACCCAGGAATGTGGAGCGACCTGGGAGGAGGAGGGGACGGAGATTGGTGCCAACCAGCTCCCCGTCCATGACCTTCCTTCCCCTCTAAAGACCTTCCTGCTCTCTCCAAGGATAAAGGAGCTGGCTGGGGGCCTCCAGGGCCACGCTCCTCTCCCAAGGGCCCAGCAGCAGTCAGGTGACACCGTTATCTCCCTCCCAGAGTCGGCACCACCAAGGAACACCCCCCCAACAAGCACAAACTTGGCCTTGAATCCAAACCCCCACCAAAAAAAAAGAAACACACAAACACCCAACATCAGCTCCTTCCCAGCCTCCTGCCTCTGCAGGACTCTCATGAAAAGACACTTGATTTCTCCACACACCTGCCTCGTCCGAGGAAATCAATATGAAAATCAATTCATCCACTGATATATGTTATCACGAGCCATGTGGCAGTGCCACATTTCATTTACAGTGCGGCACTCAGGGAAGCAAGGGCAGTGGGTGGGAAGCGGGCTGCAGGGGCGAGGAGAGAAGGGGGGAGCGGCCCAAGGTCTGCGCCGGCTGCAAATAGAAAAGTGAATGAAATAGGAACAGAGATAGAAAAGGGAGCCAGGGGAGGAACAATTACTGAACGGAGGGGGCGCCGCACCGCGCCGGTCTGGCCTGCCAGCTGGTTTAAATGCGAAATCGTTGGTAGATTTAGAATTCTAAGTGGGCTTCTTCGGACCTCGGCAAATGAAAAATGGTCTCGCTGGCGTGCCGGTCGGTAGAATAGAAAATATTTTTGGAGGGGGCTGGGGAGGGAGGAGGAGGAGGAGAGCAGGAAATGAAGCAGGGGGGAAGAAGAATGCGGTGAGGTGGAAGGGAAAGAGAGAGACCAGATAGAGTCTGGTCAAGGGGGACTAAGACGGAGAGGGAGCGAGGCCGCGGGGCAAAGGTTGTGTTGTGGGAATGGGCTGGAGGCAGGAAGCAAACGGGAAATTTCAAGGAGGCTCGGCGAGGAAAATTATGATATCTGCATGGCTGCAACGGGGCATATTTTTAGTAAATTCGAAAGTGATTTGCCACACGCGACAGCAGCCCACTCGGAGGCCCTCCGCCGGCTCGGGGAGCTGCGCCGTGGATCAAATGTACTCAGTAATTGCAGAGTCATTGCTACCCTCTTACCTCTAAACAGAGCAGATTAAAATAGCATGAACAGCTATAATAACAGGTTTGGGATTCAGCTTTTTACAGCCAGAAAAATGCTTATGGAAATAAGGATTTTGCTGACTCTTTTCAAAGTGGAGGAAAGGAGAGAAAAGTAGGCCCGGCTGCCCGGGGCTCTGTCTCTACCTGGTGGGCGGCGGGTGCCGTGCCCGTCCCCCTGCTCCAACGCAGGCCCAAGGCCAAGGAGATTCCGGGCACCCTGGTGTGCTCTGGGCCCTCGCCCTCTCCCCTTTTCTACCCCCCACACCTCAACACGGGGATGCTGCTGAGCTCCAGAACTGGGGCTTTGGGCCCCCTTGACTGTTCCCTGCGCCCCAGTGAAGAGACTTGGGGGAAGATACATGGGGTGCAGGTGTTGAGCATGTGCCCACTGCTGGGGTAGGCAAAATACCCTCAGGACCCTTCTGAACAGACCCCCCCCAAAAAAAAACTATCTGGGTCTTGTCCTACATGAGAGTCTCAGGTGGCTCAACCCGTCTCCTCAGTGACACCAGGGTCGCTGGGCCTGACAGGGCTCGCCGCGGGTCCCGCACCCGGACATCCTGCTGGCTCACCTCACCGCAGCGGGGAGGGCTCTGGCCCTCTCACACGAGGCGCTCAGGGCACTGGCCTCCAACGCCCCAGCGCCTCGGCGCCCCTCCAGGCCTTCCTGAGGAAGGCTATAGCTCTAGAAGCTTCCCTAGAAGTCACAGGGACTGAAGCCAGGAGCAGGACGGTGAGGGGACACCAGACTGTGCCTCCGAGAGGGAGATTTTCAAGTCACCTCATCACTAAGTGAGGGAGGCCTGTGCCCAGCCCGTGGCCCAGCCCAGAGGCGTTCCCAGAGATCCGAGGCAACTCTCCTCCCAGCCCTCAGGATGACGTCCTGCTCCCTGCCCAGCCTTGCCAGAGACAATGCCACACTCTGCAGGCACAGGGGAATCACCAGCCACTCCCAAGTGCACAGCGCATGTGACATCTGAGGGTGAGAGACCTGCAGGGACAGGCCACGGGAGCAGGCCATGGGAGCAGGCCACGGAGCAGGCCAGGGAGCAGGCCACAGGGGCAGGCCACGGAGCAGGTCATGGGGGCAGGTCACGAAACAGGCCACGAAAACAGGCCACTTGAGACTCTGCCAGCCATTGAACAAGCCCTCCCTCCTGCAAAGAAATGATTCCTCAGCCACAGAGCAGCTTATTAACAGATATAGGGGTGTGTGGGGAGGAGCAGGGTGTGGGGGCAACACCACTAAGAGTGTGTATATGTATACAGTATAAGTGTATGGATTAGAGTGTGAATGTGTATGAGACTGTGTGCATGTGTGTGTTATTGTATCTGTGAGTATGCGAAAGTGTGAGTGTGTGAGTACATGTGTAAGTGTGAGTGTGTGACTGTGTGTGAATGCAAGTGTGAACATAAATGTGTAAATATGAGTATGTGTGTGACTGTGCTTGTGTATGTGCACGTGTGAGAGTGTGTGTGAGTGTGAGGGTGACTGGGAGGGCATATAACTGTGAGTGTATGTTTGTGTGTGAGTGTACACATGGCATGTGTGTATAAATGTAAACATGTGTGACTGTATGTATAAATGTGTGTGAATGTGTGACTGTGAGCG
Organism: Sorex araneus; assembly: GCF_027595985.1. NCBI lineage: Eukaryota > Metazoa > Chordata > Mammalia > Eulipotyphla > Soricidae > Sorex > Sorex araneus. The sequence continues at coordinate 167,310,007 of NC_073304.1, read as the reverse complement.
TGCATGCAGAAATGTGTGTGAATATGTACTAATATGACTTGAGTGTGTATGTATAAACGTGTGAAATTGTGAGTGTGACTGTGTGTGCTTGTGCACGTGGACTGGGGGCTTCAGCCTATCAGACCCATGGAGTTTATTGCACACAGATTTCTCAGCGCTCTTCACCTAGCCCACCCATGAGCTATGGGATATTACCATGCGCCCCAGGAGTCCGGAGGAGGCCAGGAGGGCCCTTTCAGAATGGAAGAGACCCTCCAGGCACATCCCCATGAAGGAGTTGCAGAGCGCACCACCTCCTCCTCCTCCTCCTCCTCCTCCTCCTCCTCCTCCTCCTCCTCCTCCTCCTCCTCCTCCTCCTCCTCCTCCTCCTCCTCCTCCTCCTCCTCCTCCTCCTCCTCCTCCTCCTCCTCCTCCTCCTCCTCCTCCTCCTCCTCCTCCTCCTCCTCCTCCTCCTCCTCCTCCTCCTCCTCCTCCTCCTCCTCCTCCTCCTCCTCCTCCTCCTCCTCCTCCTCCTCCTCCTCCTCCTCCTCCTCCTCCTCCTCCTCCTCCTCCTCCTCCTCCTCCTCCTCCTCCTCCTCCTCCTCCTCCTCCTCCTCCTCCTCCTCCTCCTCCTCCTCCTCCTCCTCCTCCTCCTCCTCCTCCTCCTGCCTGCCTCCTGAGGGCCTGTCCTGGTGTCCTGTCCCAGGAAAATAAAGGGGTCCCCTCCATCAGCTGAAAGCTGCCTCTGAAAGAAATGGTGATGGGGCAGGGTGGTAGGCGAAGGTTAAAAACTAGAAACCCTCCATCTAGCCACGCAGCCAGGTTCCAGCCAGGCTCGCCTCACCGCCCTCCAAGCTTCTCCGCCCATCTGAAATGAGTGTCTTCCAGGAGCAGGCGCGGCCATGATGAGCTCCTCATAAGTCTTTTTAAAAGCCTCTGCTTCTTTTTCTTTCTTTAATTGAGTCTCCATGACTTACAAAGTCGCAAAGACGTTTATGCTTGAGTTTCGGGGGTACATTGCTCCCTCACCGGAGTCCACTGCCCTCCATATTTAGAACCAAGTGTCTTGCTAACACCTTTTCTTCTGAAACTCTCAATCCAAGTGTAAAGAATGCAGATGAATAGGGGGGCGGGGGAGGGGCGCGGCTAGCCGACCAAGAATCTGAGCGCCCTCTGCCCACTCCAGGCCAGGTGGAGGAGTACATGGAACACAGGGAGAAGAGCATGGAGCACTGCAGGAGTGCGTGGAGCACGGGCGTCTGTGGAGCAGGTAGAGGAATGTGGAGGAATGTGCCCTGAGATGTGATACAGGAGCCTTGCACTCAGGAGCCCTCCTGTTCACCGTCTCCTAGAGCCGGGCTCTGCGCTCGGGAGTCCTTCAGGATCTGGGCCCTCACCCCCACAAGGAGAACCCGTGAGCGGCTGAAACAGGTGCGCCCGGCCTGGGTCTTAAGGACAGCGCGATGGTCATCAGCCTGGCTCAACTTAGCTGTCTCCTGCGGCTGCCTGGAGCTTGGGTTTCAGGGACGAGGCCAAGAGACACTGGTGCGGGGCACAGAAGGGCAAACCGGGCTGGCTCTGGGGCTCCAGGGGTTAATGTTCAGCTTGTTTTGATTTTCTACCACCCCCTTTCCAAATGACCAGGCCTAATCCCAGAGCTTAGCAGCAGTGGAATTCCAGAACACCTCAGTTCCGGCCCGAGCTGCTGAGCTGGGCTGTGGAGGGGCTGAGGGAGAGATGCTGAGAGTCAGGCAAGGGCGCGAGGAGCAAGCTAGAGAAACCCAAGAACGCGGTTCCAGATCACTGCCTTTTCAATCATCACCATCCCGAGCACGCGGCCACCCAGGGCCCATCTTCCCGCCAGATCTGACCTAAGACGTGGGTGACACAGACATACTCAAAAATAAAGAAGCCTGTTTGCTCCCATGAGTGTCCCTGACCCCGCACCACGGCACAGCAGAGAGAGTGCGCGGGACGATGGGCAGACGGAGCCAACCCTGACATCTGAAGCGTCACTCGACTTTCTTCCACCCTGACCCTCTCCCCACTAAGCGAAGTGACATTCAAAGCAGAGGACTGCTGCTAAAACCCCGTGGAGATTATTCATATGTTTTGATTCCTAATTCAGAAATAATAAGTGGTTCACAGGTTCCAAGTTTAAAAATATATTCATCATCTGCTCTCCGGAGCACTCGCCGCCAAAGGCTCTGTGAGCTGGCCTCCTGCCCACGTGTCCTGTGTCCTCTGGCCATACGTGATGGGACAGAGCCCAGCCCCTTCCTGTGCACCTCTTTCCCTTTTATTGAAAATCTTATTCTCAAAGACCTGGTCAAAAAGCTTCTACTGCCTCTGGAACGTAAGCGAAGACCCACAACCTGTGAATCCAGCTCTCTCTTGTCGGTTCCTCAAAAAGCCAGAGAACCTGCAAGCAAGAGAAATGAATTTATACTAACTTCCCAACTCCACTGGAGAGCAAGACGGGCAGTAGGTCCTTCCAACAAGTCCACGCTCAGATAGCCCTTGGCTACTCCTCCAGAAAGTCCCATCTAGTTTTATTGTTGTGGGCTGGGGGCAAGCACGCCCCACAGTGTCAGGGGGTTGCTCCTGGTGGTGCTCAGGAGACTGACCATGGGGGAATTAGAAGATTGAATTCCGAATACAGCCCCTTTGATCTACCTCCCTGGTCCAACTCCTATTTACTTTTCAATTACCTCTATACACATACAGATCTATGTTTCTCTACATGGGTGTGTACGTGTGTGTAGACAGATTGTGTGTATGGAAATATCACTTGTCATCCCATTGCTCATCGATTTGCTCAAGACAGCACCAGGAATATCTCCGTTCATCCCTGTCACATGCTAGTGTAGCCCAATGGCAAATGCTTGCTCCAGGAACACGAAGAGCCTCAAATCGTTCGTTCAGGGTCTTGATGAAGAAGTCTGACCATCTTGTAGGTGGGTGGCCATGCATTCTTTTGACGTCCCGTGGAATCCAGTTGGTAACAGCTCTAGTCCAGCAGTCATCTTTAAATCACATTATGTGTCTAGCCCACCTGATTTTTGATGCCTTGGCAAACGAGACAGCGTTCCTGATTCTTGATCGTCGATGGAGGTCAGAACTCCAGATTCCTTCTCTCACTTGAGTGAAATGTGATATTCCAAGCACAGCTCTTTCGATTCCTCTTTGGGAGACCCAAATAGCGTTCTCATCCTGTTTTCATAGGGCCCAGGTCTCTGAGGCGTATGTTAGTGCAGGAAGAATGGTGGAATCGAAAAGATGTGCTCAGAGCCAGAGGTTCTTCATCCTCTTAACAACTTATTTGACACTCTTGAAGGTGTTCCATGCCAATCTCTTCCTCCTGCGCAGCCCAGGTGCCAGGTCATTCGTCATGTTGAGTTCTCAACCTAGGTACACATAACTGCTGCATTCGGAGATGTTCATTCTGTTGAGAGCAAATGGAATGGTTGAAGTTGGCCAGCATTCATGCCACTTGGCTAATGTTTGGTGTTACTAGGACAATGTCATCAGTGAAGTGGATGTGGTAGAGTTGCCTACCATCTATCTTCACTCCCATTCCTTCCCATTCCAGTCATCACATGATGTTCTTGAGGGTGGCACTGAAGAGTTTTGGTGAAATGGTGTCGCTCTGCCAAACCCCTCTCTTTATGTCGATGATCACTTCCTTGTAAAATGGTGAGATCCTGGTGGTGAATCCGTAGTACAGCTCATGGAGGATCCTGATGTACTCAGTTTGAATACCCTATTTGGCTAGGGCTTCAATGACTGCTTCACTCGCAACAGAATCAAAGGCCTTCTTTAAATCAATGAACGTTAGACAGAGCAGCATCTTGAACTCTCGCAAAATCTCAATGAGCTTGGTCACCATGTAGATATGGTTGATCATGCTGAATTCTTTCCCGGACCCAGCTTGCTTGCATGGTTGTCCTTTGTCTAGTGTTCTGCCAATCCTATTCAGGATGACTCGAGTGAATGAATAACTTGTAGATGACGGACAACAGGCAGATCAGGAGATAGTTGTCGATGTTGTAGACATCTCCCTTCTTGTACAACACGACAGTCCTGCTGGTTTTCCATTGGGATGGAAACTTGCACTCAGACAGGCAGTGTGTGAAGAGCTAAGCCAGCGTATTGACAAGTACTCGCAGCAGATTCTTTAGGTGTTCTGATCTGACCTTGTCTGGACCGAGTGTTGTACACTTCTTTATCGACAAAAATGGCATGTTGGATTTTGGAAGGGAGAGCGTTGGGAATGACATATCCATCCTGCAGAATTTGGTATGTGGGCAAGTGGACGTGGCTCTTGAAGAGATCCAAATAAAAGTTGTGGATAACCTTTTCCATTGCCCTTCTGGAAGATGTGACAGATCCATCAGGACATCGGAGGGCAGTCATCTTGGTCTTATAGTTGGCGAAGGACAGGCAAGCATTGTGAATACTTTTCCCAGCTTCTGCTGCATCGGCCAACACTGCTGCTCTTCTCTCTTTGAGGTCTTCCTTTATAGCTTCTCTGCACAGCTTTTGCGATCTTGGATGTTAGCTTGTGATTGCCTGAGGCACGCACCAAACCATGTTGGCAAATGAGTTCAAGAGTTTCCAAAGACAGGAGTCTTTTTGTGGCTTTCTCTCTCACAGTGTTCCTCGCACAATCGTGGAGGTGCTGAACCAGTCGATCATATTCCTTGTCGATGTTGTCAATGATGACATCTTCCCATATTGCTGCAATAGTGCCAAAGAGCTCCCAGTTGGTGTTCATTCTGGGAGTTCTCTTCTTAAACTTTGCAGCCCTTTCTCCCTGCACTGTGAAATAGAATTTCACATGAAGGAGACAGTGGTCTGATCTCGTTTGGAATTTTGGGACAACAGTAACATCAGTCAGGCAAAACCATCGATTGAATATGATGTGATCAATTTCCTTGTAGAACTGTTCACTGGGAGATTCCCATGTCCAACATTCAGATTCAGCCTTCTGGAACTGTGAGTTACAATGGATGGTCTTGGTCAACATGATGAACTCAGTATTTCACACTGTTCATTCCATTCTAGGCCATGTGTTCTGATGTGGAGTTCTTTGGGTGACCTTCTCGGTCCTATCCTGGAGTTAAAATCACTGACAATGATCTTATAGAAGGTGTGGTCTTCTTTATAGAACTTTTCCAGCTCCATGTAGAACTTCTCAGTTTCTTCTTCGTTGTAGTTGAATGTTGGTGTGTAGATGACAAAGATAGAAACTGCCAGCAATGATCCACATCTATTCAAACATAAGCATCGATTTGGGTTGTTAGGCATTCGAACGAATCAATGCTCATGGCCAAGTTTGTGTTGATGAGGACACGGACACCATCGACACCTCTACTGTCACATGGTCGGAGGAACACTTCTTCTCCAGTGTTGCAAACAGCATGATGTGATCGATGCCTTCTCATCTCAGTCAATCCAATGACATCGTACTTGATCTTTTGCACTTGCACCATCAGGTCCTCGATGGATGCTTTTGATGCCAACATACGTGCATTAAAAGTGCAGACAGTCACTTTAGTCCTTCTTCGTTTTGGCAGCCTAGTTCGGCCCTGAGATTTTAGCAGCCTCTCATTGCTCATCCTTCTCAACACTGTCATACTGGGGGCTCTTCCAGGGTCAGAGGAATGATGTCCATTTTTGTTACTGTTTTTGACATATCAAATATGCCATGGGTAGCTGGCCAGGCTCTGCCATGCTGGTGGTATGTAGGGAGGTGGCCCCCTCCCTACTCCTCACTTATCTACTGTAGCTGGTCCCTCCCTGTATGGAAATATGTACACTGTAAAAGTATACACATTCCCAGCATCCAAACACACATGCATTCAGCCAAACCATAGTGCATTGACAACAGGTTAGAATTTACCCATTGTACTTCACCATTGTGGCGGCGGGGGGGGGGGGTCCCCGTCCCATCTATAGTGGACTCTTCCTGGAGGCCCTAATGAGTCCCCTTCCATTGTACAAAGGTCTAGCAAGAAGCCCTAAGAACGGCTCCCCGAGAGTCATATGTATTAGCCCCAAGATCACAGTGTTTAGGTTCCTACAAGGTGCTCACCAAGGTGGCATAAGGGTCAAAGAGATAAGGGACCCGTGTCCTCCTAGGAAGAGACAGCAGGCCCCAGCCATTTCCCATCTCTCTCCACCAGGGGAGGACACAGCGAGAAGGCAGCCGTGGGTAGTGGGGAAGAGAGACTTCATCAAGATCTTGGACTTGCAGCCTCCATGAGAAAGGGAGTCGGTGCTCCCAGCAGGCCAGGGCTGTTTGGTGGCAGCAGCATGAGCAGACCAAGGAAATGACTGACCCCCTGGCGTCCTGTGGCTGACTGGCCAGGAAACACCCACTACCTCGCGGAATTCCCTCCCCAAGAAGTTGGGAAAGCAGATTTGTCTTTCTTCAAGAAGATGGGAAAGCTGAATTGGGGTTTTGTCCCATGAAAACCAGGGTGCCCTGTGGTAGCTGCTTTTATACCCACTCCATAGGGTGTGCTCCACAGGGAAATGGAAGCGAAAAACCTATGTGGAGACTCAAGCAAGGATGAGACGAAGAAAGAAAGCCCAGCCTGAGCTGGCGGCAAGAGCGCTCACGTGCCTTCTCAGGTGGGGCCATGGGCCCACCCTCAGTCCACCGAACACTCGGGTGTAGTGACAACAGACTCTCTTTCTCAGCTGAAGCTACACGTGATGCTGTGCTATTTTTGTTATTCTTATTCTTCATAACAACCCAAAGAGTCCTAACTAACATACGGGGGCATAGACTCTGCAATCAGTAAAAGCCCAGCCGGCAGCTAGTCCGTGTTTGTTTATTAACCACCTGCCCCCACGATGAGTGTCCACATTCTACAGAAACCAAAGTGATAAACTTCCAGTGAATTAAAACCAACGGGTACATCTGCCAAGAAACAAAACAACAACAACAAAATAGACTCTTTAAAGAACCAGAAACCAAATGTAGCTCAGTTCACCCTCCAGAAGAACCTGGCCCCCAATCCCCACCCGGCCGCCCCTGCCGCCTTGGCAGAGCTTTGATCTCACTTGGATTAGAAGGATGCCATGTTTTCTCCCTCTTGTGTGCATTCAGGAACCGAAGAATAAAAGGCCATTTCCATTTCTGATCCCACCCTCTGCCAACCATACCAGGCACACATCTGCTAGAATAAATGGTTGCTATAGAAATCACCATTTTTGGAACAGGCGATGCCATCTCAGTCCTCGGTGAAATCTGTGGGTTTGGGCTCAGAGAACTCTTCAAGTTTTTAACCCAATTGTCTTCAAAGATGGGATCAGGACACCTCTTCATCTCGAAGAATCTAGCCTGGCTGTTCAAAATGGAGAGTTTCCAAGAGAAGCCAAGATAGTGCTACCAGAAATGGCCTTGGGGACACCATCAGAACCTGGAGCTATGTATGTGATGCAAATAAACTGGCAGTATCAGACAGTGGGTGAAGGTTTGCAGTCTGGAATCACACAGGCCAGTTCAAATGCTGGCTCTGTACAGAGGCTCTGTTCCCTAGTTACATAACCTGCCATTTTCTGTCTGTTTCCCTAACTGCAAAACGAAGATAATAGTCCCGACTTCATGGAATGGTTGTCATGATACAATGGGATAATGTGCTTTTTAAGTCTTCAGCTAATAGCAGCAATATGTGTAATATATTTTACCATATTTGCTTGGTAAAGACAGAAAAACTGAAGCAAGAACTTTGTACTTGGCCTTGGGGAAGGGGTAACCTCCTCACATTCCTAGCAGCCCAGCCAAGGATGAGATTTGCAATTTCGGAGCCTAACTAGTGTTGTTATAACCTGTGTTGGTATCAGAATTTGTGGCTTCTCAAACCAGTTTGCCCCATGGCACACAACTTTTCCCAGCTTGGCCTTTCGTGGTTTCACCTGGGCTGCTAGAAATCAGCCATGACTAGAATATTTACACCGTGGAAATCAGCAAACCCTACAAATCAGGCTTGCCTCATGCCGGAGAATTTGCTGTTAAACATTTCCTAGCACATCAATGGAAGCGTTTCCTCACCAGGAATGTGGGATCTGAGAAGTATTCACTACCTAAGATTCCGGACAATCCTGTGGTATCTCAGCAGGATTTCACAGGACTGAGGAATTGTAACCAGGTGTCCATGAGGTTCCTTTCAATCATTAAGCTATGAGGCTTTGGCTCCTTAACAAGAGCCATTCGAAGGAGGGACCATCTTGGAGAAGCTAAAAGAGGCTGCCAGGGGAGGGAAAGATGCGCAGAAGATGCAGAGAAGATGTGCAAAGGGGACCCTGGGGCCCAGGGTGGCTCTTCCCATTATCATCTTTTTCTTTCTTTTTTTTTGTTTGCTCAACTTCTAGCACAGCAGACCAAACTCTAGCACAGATACTATCCCTGTGCACACAGAATGGACACTAGGGAAAGTTGGGATGTGGTTTCCAACATGATACCACCTTCCTTTCAAGGCTCATGATGGGTTAAATCAATAAAACATTCAAAGAGGTGTCGACCCCCAAATTCAAGGTGGCTTCCAGGGTGAACACAGGAGGGAAGGAGTGAAGACAACAGAGCAAATGAGAAGGGACTCTTTCAGCTTCAGAGATATAGCAACTTGTTGGTATAGAGAGAATCCAGTGTGTAAGCAAGAGAAATGAAGGGACATGGAATAAAGCATCTAGGACAGAAGCTCAGAACAGGTGAGGCTTGGTAAAAGGGCAGGCTCCTCTCTACTTCGCCTAGACACTCCAGGTCTAAGGGAACACTGGCTCTGCTCTGCAGCCCTGACAGAGCCTCAGGAACCCCCAAAGTTTGGGTGGCTCCAACAGCCTCCTGGTACCTGGGTAGGGTCAGAGATAATACTTGGTTGCAGGGATCCAGCTGGCATGAAATGGGAGGGATAGGATAGGGGATTGGGATGGGATGTATATATGTATGAAGGGAATGGATGGGGTGGATGGGATTAGGCAGGAGGGATGGGATGGAGTGAGGATAGGAGGGATGGGATGGATAGGAGGGAATGGATGGAGGCATGGGACAGGATGAGGTGGAGGGAAGGATAGGTTGGGGTGGGGTGGCACAATGAATGGGGAGGGGTGGATAGATGGGATTTGATGGGATGGGGTGGACAGATGGACTGGATGGGATGGATGGATGGAATAAGAGGGATGGGATTGGAACGGGAAGTGATGATATGGGTGGGTTCTGATGCATGGGATGGGACAGGACAGGATGCCAACCGTCCCTTTTAAACTTCCCACCTAGAAAGACCCCAGAGCCTACTGGCTCCTTCCATGGCCCCCACCACACCCACAGGACTCTGTCCTTTTGGCGAGCCTGACAGCCTCTGCAATTCCCTCTGAAAGCGGGAATCCCATCTAGAGTGAACCGTCCTTGGGAACAAGCACTTGGACACCCCTAGGACGCTCTGGAGTATCCATCCCCTTCCCAGTTGTGTGACACTGAGTAGGGGGTTAGAAACACACTGAAAACCTGTTCCAAGACCAAATCAAGTATGACTCTGAAGGCAGCCAACACAAGGACTGGCTTAACGGAGGTGCTCGTGAGACTGGCCTTGTCGTTCCCCACATGCCTGTGGCCGCAGACCTGCAGAGACGCTCTCTGTCTACCCATACAGGAGTGCACTCCAGGGGGCTTTCCAGCGCTGAACTTCTGTGGCCTCACACCCCGCATAAACAGCTCCTGCTCGGCACAGATCCCCATAGCTCCACAGGAGGGGAAGGCAGTGGGTGATTCGAACAGTGGTGGTCACTGCTCTGAAGGGTTCCCAGTAGGCAATCCTTTCCCGGATATTCTGCAGCCAAGCCACGGTCTCCAAAGAGGAACCCGTGCAAATCACACACACCTACACACTAAAACACAATGCACACACAACACACAACACACAGGCATACTCTACACGCAGGCATGCAGCGCACACACATAACACAACACAAACACCACACATGCAACGCTATTCATACAACACACATATATGCGGCACACATAGCCACAGTAAAACACTACACATCAGCGGACACAATACACAACACACACTCACATACACCACTCCCTGAATCACAAAGGTCAACCTGAAATGCCAACTCAGCCTCACGTCACTTGTGCAACTATAATTCCCCAGTTTTGCTGCTCCAGATTCATTGTCTGTCTCAGCATAAACATGGTCCCCACCTTTGATTAGACAGTCCTCCAGGAGATGTCCCCAACACCTGATGCACAGGCTTAGCAGGCCAGAGCCCTGGGTCTGGCCCCTGGAACTGCATGGTCCCCCAAGCACTGCTGTAAATTATCCACAAGCAATTCCAGGGATGGTCCCCCACAAAAATAAGAAACAATCTTCCTGATCCCCACTGGAAACCATTCTCGTCTACCTGTTATCTTGGGGATGGGATAGAAGAAATGAATTACAGGTTCCTTTGTCTCCTGAAACCAGGTTTCCTCTGACAAAAGACTGGAGTGACGCCCAACTCCTAAGACTCCATATCTTACAATTAATGAGGTATCCCCCACCAGGAGTCAAGACTACCAGAAAGAAAGAACGACTGCCCTAAACTATCTTCTCCAGATGCTGTGGACTTTATAAAGCAATCAAACACTCTGCAGACTCAACACACTATCAGACACACATCTGGGGCCCCATGAGAAAGTCAGTTGTGTCTATACAAACAGGGTTAAAAGTTTCAAGTTGGGAATCCATCAGTCACTAGCCAAAGGATCCCTCAGGAGCCAAGGAAGCTCCTTGTATTGGGGAGCCCGCACCTAGGAAATGTCCGTCTCGGCTCTCCAGATGTCCCCATGCCCGTGAATAAAGAAAGGGCTTTTATGAAAATCACGTCTCTTCGTTCAGGCGACTCCAAAGCTGTTTTCTGCTCTGGCCCTGAGAGACTTCTGCCTCTTTCACACTCTAAAGCAGTATCGAAAGTCGGTGAACACAGCAGACACCACTCCCGCTTCTCAAACTCTCTTTTCCTCAACGCCCACTGTAAAATCCACCTTCAGTGTTTTGTCCAGACCGCCCTAGCAGCAGGTCTAAAAGGTACAAACTGAACTCGGTTTCCACCCAGAAGTTCTACCATAATACCATCACTTCTCCACAAGAGCCTTTCCCTGCGTCCACTTCCCTCCACCAATGTCCCCAGTTTCTCTGCCACCCCCTCACCCCAACAGTCCTCTATGGCAAATATGTCTTTCTCTTTTCCTTTTAGGCTCTGTGGTTTAAATACTGTTACCATATTTAACTGTACTTAACAGCACTGTATAAGGGCATGGTGCATATTCCTTACCCTCCTTCTGGCACCCAGTCCCCAACCAGAGGCACCACTTCTCTCCATCATTGTCATAGTAGTCCCTTCCCTGACCTGTCCAGCCTCCCCTCGCCCCCTGCTCCTCAAAAAAAAAAAAAAGGCAATAGAGAAGAGCCAGGGACAGCTCTTCAGAGGAAGATTGCCGAACTGTTGGGGGATATGTTTTCACTTACCTTCTCTTACAACTATCTGTGCACTAGTGCTGACCCCAGATTCAGAGCGAGGGACCGGATTATGCCTCCCCCATCACTTCTCCACTAGAGCCAAACACATTGAGTGTAAATATTCTGTAAGTATTTGATGAGTTGAATCCAGTGAGTTGGAGGCCTACCTTTAAACACACACACACACACACACACACACACACACACACACGGCTCAATCACCTCCTTCGAGGCCCTGAGAGGTCTCCAAATATCCATCTTCTGAGTGGAGGGTGATCAAAGGTCAGATTCCAAGGCGAGAATGAGGAGAAGTTCAGCAAAACTCAAAGGCCGGCTCTGCCATTTGAGGTCAGCGGTGACAAATACGCACGTTCCCCCATCACCCCTCACTGCTCCTAGCATGTCCAGGAAACACGCGTCCACGGTTCTACGCTTATTTCTTTCTTCTAGCACTTTCTGAGCCTGACTTTTGCAATCCGTGCTGCTGGGAATTGGAAGTGATGATTTTTCTGAGCAAATAAAAATCAGCCCTGGGAGGGAGTGCGTGTCCAGGACGGAGGCCCCGTCTATGCACTGACACCCTGCTCGGTGGGCAGCGGGAGGCAGCAGACACGCTGAACCACAGTGGGCGAATCGGGAACACACCTCTGAGTGGAGCCCCCTCTAGGGCCCAAGCCCCCCGCCTGCCGCAGGGGCCCCCTCCCCTCCCCTCCTCTGGGAGAGATAAATTAGCGGGCTGTCAGACTCGGACAGCCAAAGCAGTTGTGTTTCTGTAAAGGGGCAGTGGAAGTGTCTTTGATTAATGGAGCCTGAATCCACGGCTGAGAGACAAGCTCTCTTCAGCCGCCCTGAAGGAAGCCAGACCCCCTTCGCATGGGCTTTTCACAGAGGGGAGAAAGTTCTAGTCTACACCACCACCCACTGGGAGACACGGGTCCAGCCTGGGAAGAGGCCAGCCGCCACAGAGAACCAGGCTCCAGGCAACAATGGGGGGTGCAGGCCCAGGGTTCCCCCCCCATGAATGTGGGGCTCTTGCCCGCCCACTAAAACCAGCACCTGCTGATGTGCTAAGAGGCCTCTTGAAGACCCAACAATAGACATCAAAGCTGGGGCTGGAGCCGAGATAACAGGGAGAGGGAGTTTTAGAGTGGGGGGAGGAAAACAACCCCAAAGTCTGTGTCACCTCTGACCTCTGGGAATGACGCATGTGTGTGTGTGTGTCTGTGTATCCGTGTGTGTCTGAGTGTATCTGTGTATCTGTGTGTGTCTGTGTGTCTGAGTATGTGTCTATGTGTCTGTGTCTGTGTGTCTCTGTATCCCTGTGTGTCTATGTGTGTGTCTGTGTGTCTGTGTGTGTCTGTGTGTGTTTGTGTATCTGTGTGTGTTTCTGTGTCTGTGTATCTGAGTATGTGTCTGTGTCTGTGTGTCTGTGTATCCGTGTGTGTCTATGTGTGTGTCTGTGTATCCGTGTGTGTCTATGTGTGTGTCTGTGTATCTGTGTTTCTGTGTATGTCTGTGTATCTGTGTATTTGTGTATCTGTGTGTGTTGTCTGTGTATCCATGTATATATATATGTGTGTGTCTATGTATCCGTGTGTGTCTGTGTCTATGTATCTGTGTGTGTCTGTGTATCTCTGTGTGTCTGTATATCTGTGTGTCTGTGTGTCCATGTGTGTCTGTATATTTGTGTGTGTCTGTGTACCTCTATGTGTCTGTGTGTGTGTGTGCGCGCTCGGGCACACATGCGCTGCTGGGTTTTAGGCTCATTCTCATAGAAAGCGGCAGCATCTCCCAGACTTGGTAATAACAAAGCTTTAGCGCAGGGGAGAGAAATTCATGGGCTTCTGTTTACAGCCATGGTTCATCCACACACAATGCACCCCCGTGGCCTTCTTAAGCAAAGAAGAAACAGGAGGGAGAGTGGAAAGGGAGATGAAGGGATGGAAGAGGCAGGCTGCTGAAATATGCATCCCGTGTCCTGCCACTCAGGATGGGAACGTCCCAGAAGACACATGAACGTGCCCCCCTGAACTTGTAGCCCATGCCCCGAAAAGCAACGTGTGTTCTGGTCTTCAAACAAGGCCTGAGGCCAAGTGCTCGTTGGTTTGGGGTTTAGTTTTGTTTTCACAAATATTAAAGTTTAAATATGCCCCTGCTCGGAGCACAGTGGCTAGAACTCAGCAGCCCAGGCCGATGAATGAGAATAGAGGATGGGTTCCCAAGGCTTCTGACATTCAACAGGCTGCAAGAGTCAAATCCACTGAAGACCCCTATGTCTCCTCCCCATCCCAGTCATCTCTCCTGACCATCCCTCTGGCCTCAAAGTCACTTCTCCCTGCTCCCCTTCCAATCTTCACCATGTGTCTCTCAGCAAACAGTTTTGTGGCAGACACGGTAACAAGCATCAGGGACACCATCCACAGAAATACCTCCAGTGAGAACAGCAGGCCATTCTACACCCTTAAGAGAACAACTGCGTGTTTCCTGGACAGATGCACATGAAGATAGAAATAGTAGATTTCTACCAGGTCCACCAGAGATTAGAAGCCAGCCTGTGAGACAGAGGAGCAGCTCAGGAACTATTTCCACTCCCAACTTCTGGGGCTCCCCCTGACGAACTTTCTAACTGAAAAAGAAAAAAACAGTGCAGGAGCTTTGTTACCTCATGAGCTGAGAACTTGACTCCCCTGGCCAATATTGATTTGAGGAAACACATTTTTGTCCAATGACCAAGGGGATACATGCGCAAACCAAAGGAAGAACGCCAGGTTCCAGTCGAAGACTAGCTGGACAGCTGCCCCCAAGGCCCCCGTGGCCTACCGGCTGTCCCAGTAACCTCAGTGAGGTGGTTCTGGAAATGAACCTCTGCTTCATTAAGTTCATTAAGAACTGAGAGACAAGGTGACCCCAAGAGATCAGGACTGTCACAGACAGGTCATTTACAGCACTCCTCTTATTTTGAGGAGAAGGAGGGGGTGCATCCAGCTCTGCCTGAAGTTATTCTCAGCTTGGCACTTGGGGCTCATTCCCAGCTGCCCTGGTAGGTACCGAGCAGTGCTAGAATGGAGCCCAAGGTCCTTGGACCTACCACAGGTTTCGTGACCCTCTGCCTAGTCCATTACACCTCTATTTTGAACAAATTTTCTAAATTTGTTTCTGTAGCATATTCTGAAGTGTATTGGATATGCCAAAAACAGTAACAATAAATCTCCCGATGGAGACATTACTGGTGCTCGGGCAAACTGATGAACAAAGGGACAACAGTGCTACAATGTTTCTAAAGCATTCTTTAACTTGTGAGACTCCTGGAACAGAAATAAGTCTGTATCTTGCTCCGTGGACCAGTAGTTATAACATGGCAGGAGGCCAGTGGTTCCCCCTCACCCACCCACCACCAACTTACCACACCCCATGTCTACACCTGCGGGCCTGCACTGCTTTGTGAGCCAGTGGGTAAAGATTTCTGTGCTAGATCCCCAAACTGGGCTACATCAACCTTATTATTTCTATTATATCTCCATGGTCTGAAGCGAAGCAGAACACCAAGTCAGGTTCTCATAAAATACCTGCTACATATTCTCATAAAATACGTTCTCATAAAATACGGCCACAAATCTACTTCTGGGAGCAGGTCACAATCAGAGGGGTTTCAACTGGAACTCTCGTGAGACGGATGCTAGCAGCTGTGGAATACCCTTCTGCTCTGATGCTCTCCTGACATACCCTCTTCCCCAAACTACGACCGGTTTCCAAGTCCAGTGACGCTTGCGAAACACAAGCCATGTTGGAACTGACAGCTCCAAATATCTCTTTGGAAGGATGGACCAATCCCAGGAGAGCGTATCAGAAAAAAAAGGAAGGTTCAGGTTGATAGGCTTCATACCGAGGCCTGAATAATTATGGTACAGTGATGCTAAGACCAGGCAGAATTCAACGATAAGACCAGAAGACTTGTTTTTGCTCTCCGGCGGAGCTCTAAGAAGGAAGGTTAGACATGCAGAACTATTTCCACCACAAGCCAGAGAACACACAAACGAGGAGAGTGCAAAATAAGCACATGCAAGCAGAGAATGCCTCGTGGAGATTTCACGGCAGCTGGGTCTGAAGGAGTGGGGAGGCCTCGGGGAGGTGCCACTGTAGAGCCACAATATTCTGGATGTTGCTCTTCAGAATAGGGTGACCTTGGGGCTGCACGCATGTGACAAAAACACTAAAACCATCTTCCTTCCTCTTAGCGAACAAGGTGCCCCAAGACCGTGGACAGTGGACTTCTTTACAGAAAAAACAATGACAACTTTTAATCGTTCATTCTTTTTCTGTCTTCTCTCTCTTCCTCCCCCTCCTCTTCTCCTTTATCCCTCTCTCAGGTCTCCATTATCTTCTCCCCTCTCTTTTTTTCTCTTCTTTTTACTCTCCTTTCTCTTCTCCCGCTCAATTATCTAAATACTGCTCCCAAATTCAAATTCCAAGACACAGCCACTAACACCGTTATACTTTCCATTCTTGAGACATCCCTGAGATGTTTTAAAAGTAAACAATTTAAATGTTGCATGATTTAAAAACAAAAGAACCATGATCAGAATCATAGGACAGAATAGAAAAATATATCTGCTATGCACTCAACAGATAAATAAAATTCAACAGATAAATAAATGTCAACAGGATTGGTATTTCTGATTTATAAGGAAAGAAGATCAATAATTGCCCAGGGAAAATACCAAAAGAAAAATCGTAATAGAGGGACTGGGGCACATGCTTTGCTTGTGTGAGTCCCGGGTTCACTCTCTGGCACCACCTGGACCTCTGAGAACCCCTGGGAGTGACCTCCAAGTACCATGCTGAGAGTAGCCCCTGGGAACCATTGGGTGGTGGCCCAAAAACAAAAATAAATAAATGAAACAAGGGCATTGGTGGAGAATCTCGGGGACTTCGGTGCTGAAGATGGTGTGAACTAACTATACACCAAAAACATAAGTGGTAACAGTCCTTAAAAATATAGAAATAGGGGCTGGAGTGATAGCACAGCAGGTAGGGTGCTTGCCTTGCATGCGGCCGACCTGGGTTTGATTCCCAGCATCCCATATGGTCCCCTGAGTACTGCCAGGGGTAATTTCTGAGTGCAGAGCCAGGAGTGACCCCTGTGCATCGCTGGGTGTGACCCAAAAAGAAAAAAAATAGAAATAAACCTGTAAAAATCCTGGCATAATCAAATGTATCCATCTTTTCCTCTCTTTTTGTATATAACCTTTTAAATATACGGTAAAATACATACTTCACATGCATAACCCCAAGAAAATAGCATCTAACAAGGGCTTACAAGAAGTCCTTTCTTCACTGAAATGTTTCTGAAAGTCTTGAGGCAAAAAAAAGAAAAAGAAAAACAAAACAGAGTTTGAGCAAAAAAAAAAAAAGGAAGAGGAAAATGTGTCTCAACAGTAGCCAACAAAAACAGTGAAGATAAATAAATTCAGCATTCTGGCATCCGTGGGCCCAGAAAAAACTAGACTACAGATTAAATTAATTAGGAAAACCACCCACAACAAACCAATAGCACGGGGCACCGGGAGACGGAAGGAGGAGAGAAAAAGGCTGACGCTCTGTCAAAACAGAGGTGTGGGAACAGCCTGTGTGAAGTCACTCCCCGAGGGACGCCCAGCCCTTCCTTCCAAGGATGGTGGTCTCCGTCTGTCCTGCAGAAGGTCTGCCTGGCAGAGAGGCGACGCCGCAAACACATCTGTACAGATGCACACAGCTCACTTGCATGAAATCACACTGGAAACTTTTCGCCTATTTAGAGAAATCTCATGACAGCATCATGCTGTCCAACGAAGGACCCCTGTGTAGTGAGTAGCACTGATCACTGTCTCTCCCTTGTGTGAAAGATAAGGAGAGAGAGAAAGAAAGAGAGAGAGAGGAGAGAGAGAGAAGGGTGGGGTTCTGAGATGGAAAGGGGAAGCGATGAACAATTTAAGGAGCATAGCCAATTATATAGCATATAGGTTGGTTTTAATTTTGAAACTAGTGCTTAGATACCAATGGTATTGCCTTTAGCTCTCAGGAACTACAGTGTAATTAGGTGCACTCAACTTAACTTAAAACATGTCCAGTCATTAAAAATTTTCCTTGATCCAGCCGAGTTATTTATTACACAGAGAGAGAAAGAGAGAGAAATTGAGAGAGAGAAAGAGAGCGCTCTAAGCCAAAAGTACATCAAGTCCCCAAGAAACAGTAAAAACATGTCATTGCTCTCAGAAGCTAAGCTCATGTTCATGACCTTCCTTAAAGATAATGTTCTCACGATTAATTAATTTATGAATAGTTCCCCCCAACATGCACAACAGGTTTCATGCAAATTCTTGAGCTTTTAAATTATACTGTTAATGAAAGCAAATAAAGGCAGTTAAAAGGCAATTTGCTCAATTGGTGTTAATATTTAAGCACAGCATGTGTAAAAACAAGATCACAGAATTCAGTTTTTACCAAGAAAACTTGAGCCCAACTTCATTTCCAAAAGATCCAACGCGTTCCCGAGACTCTTTTGTTCCCTCTACCCTTCAGCATCAGGTAATGAGGCTTTTTATTAAGTAAATATTTCACATTAACCCTCATCTGTTTCTATCCCTTAGAAATCCCAATCTATAAAATCAAATCAGCTTAATCATGTTTAGATTAGATCCTACATCCCGAAGGCAAAGTAAATCATCTACGTCTTCCCCTCTCCTTGGCACACTGGAGCACCCAGATGCCAACGTGTCACCCTGGAAGGTCCCCTGCTGCCCGAACTTCCTCCCGGAGGTGGCACCCATGATCCCAGCCCCCCGAGTCCTGGCATCTCGGCCATCTCTTCCCAACAACCTCACACACAAGCCGAGAGCTCTGGGTGGGACGGGTGATGGGATCCGGCTAGAGTGCACAACTACCCCCCCCCTCATTAAAGATGCTCCAGGTCTGGTTGCAGTACCCGCTCCCCTGGTGAATCCAGATGACTGATCTGGGGGGCTCTGTGCACCGGGCTGCTGCAGAGGCGCATGCCATACCCATCATCTCGGGGCCTGGGATGGGCTTGCTCTGGTCATCTGCAAGAAAGCACCACGGGTCCCTTGACGGGGGAGTGCAAAGGGGAAGGGAGGGAGCAGAATGCAGAGAGCCATTTTCTCTGGGCCCATGGGAGCCCCACGGGGCAGCCCCCCAACGCGTGCATGCACACACACATACACACACACACACACACTCACACACAGAGTTCCTCCGTGTTCTTCATCCCCTTCTCCATGGGGCCCTCAATTCCTGACAATTCACGGGGCTGGGAATGGAGCTTAAGGTCGAGTTGGTGCTACCGAGGTGAGGCCTGGGGCTCCAAGCCTGGCACAGCGAGTGAACAGATAAAAAGAGGGGTTCAAGGCCCGAGAGATAGCACAGTGGGCAGGGTGCTGGCCTTGCACACAGCCAACCTGGGTTCCATCCCTAGCATCCTGGATGGTCCCCTGAGCATCGTGAGAAGTGAGCTGAGTGCAGAGACAGGAGTTACTCTTGAGAACCGCCACATGTGGCCCCCAAACAAACAAACAGATACAAAATGTGTTCATCAGAGTATTTCAAAACAGCGTCCTTTGAGTGAGAGGCCAGGTGAGCCTTGGAAGGCGCCCTTCACAGCTGCCCTGTGACCCCCCCCTCCGCCCCTTCCTGCTCTGTCCCCTCTCCTGGGTCTCGGAACACACCTTGGTTCCCTCTCACTGCTCAAGTTCATCAAACTCCGAGGAGCTTGTACCCAGCGGGTACCTGCCAAGACTGCAGGGACGCACGTGCCTGGCAGCTGCCTCTGAATTCCAGGGCTCGGCCTCCACCTCCCCTTCTGCCCGCACCTGGCCTGCACATCCCCGAGCCATTCCTGTTCGATTAAGGGGACTGGCTGCGGCAAGCGTGTTTACGTTAGGCTCACTTCCAGGCCATAACCTGTCCCGAGGGAACGCATTCCTGATCGGGGGCAATGGAACCAACTATGCGAAACATCTGGGCCTCAGTGGGCTCCCCGCTCCAGCCTGGGGAGCACCAACTATCCCTGGGCCTCCCCAAGGGTTGAGCGGCCCCAGGGTGTGAGGGCCGGGGGGCTCTGGGGTGCCAGGGGGAAAGGCAAGTGTTTGCAGTCTAACCCGGGCCACCGGTGTCACTGCTCAAGGCACGAAAGAACCCGTTTCCTCACACCACGGATTGACCCTGACTCCCCAGGAGGCAGAACTTTCCAGAAACCCATTCAACTGTTCAACAGACTCAGTTGTTCCTTCAGACAGGATGCCATATTGCGAAGAGCAGTGCGTGGATGACAGGACTGACAGGACGCCCCGCAGAGAGAAGACACCTCACCGGCCTCAGTGTCCCTAACTCTCCCCTTCCTCTCGCTGTCCCTCCCCTCCACCTGCCCCTCCAGTGTCAGCTCCAGGACTCTGTCACATACTAGGATGACACAATGGGTGGGACCAACGGAAGAAACCCGCAAGCAGGTAGGCAGGATTGCGGCTTGGTAACGCTCCCGGCTGGGCGCCCCGTCTATTCATCCTCACTGGAGCCAACCCGGGCCGATACCTACGGAGAAAACCTGACGACATGAGCTAAGAGCCCAGGTCAGCTAGACGTGGTTTTCACCTCCAGCGGCCAGCCCGGGGTAAACACCCAGGTTATATGACTGATGTCTGAATTTCTCATCAGCACCAACAGAAAAAAACAAACAAACAAAAAAACCAAGGTTCTCAACAATAGGTAGTTGTGTCTGAGGCAGCCGATCAGCCCTCCTCAACCCCAACTGACAAATTCCTAATCATGAGGCAACTTCTGGAAGGTTCCATGGGGAAGGGCCAGAACTCAGACCTCCACCTTGGGGACCAGGGAGAAAGTGTCCGTGGTAAGGCACATGCCTGGCCAGGAGGAGGAGCTGGGGTCGGTCCCCGGGAACTGAATGGTCCCCTGGGTGCAGTCAGGTGTATCCCTGAGACCCCCAAACACCGCCCGGCCTGAGCAGGGCTTGTAAGATCGGACTTAGGCATCACCCACCAGGGTGCCTTTAAAAAAGAATTTTTTTTAAAAATTTCCCCTTGATGTTAGCAAGCAGGAAGGCAGAGTGGTGGGTGAGGAGAGTTAACACACAGACCCCCGCACCACCCCAACGACTGACTAAATTCCCCCACTTCTACATTTGTCTCACTCAGGCTCAGAGGTTGGGGAACAGAGAAAACAAGAAGATGAGACAAGAAGATCAGTTTTCAGAGGCTGGAGGTTTCGGAGCTGCTTTCTGTCTGAGGCTGATATTCTGTACGCTCAGCTGTCCCAGAGTCCTTTTGTCAGGCCCCGGGGTCTCAGAGCTCAAGCTGGCACCAAAAGACCATCTGGGGCTGCCGTCTTCCACACAGAAGTTCCAACCCCCCCGATGAATGGAGCCGGAATTAAGGCAAGATAAAGCCGTATGGTTCCCGTCAGACGCCCGGCTCGCCAGCCGCACGCAGGGCCTCGCGGCGCGGTGGACAATGGCCGCTTCCCCAAGCACGGGCCAGCCCCAGGGCCAGCTGAGGTGCGAGATGGGAAAGGGAGCTCATAGCTCAGAAGGCAGGTGCAAAAGCACGAAAGAAAATCAAGCCCTGAAGCCCTCTGTGTAGTCTGTTCACTCCGGGTTCATCTGAAAATCTCTCAGGTTATCATCCCCCACCCCAAAATCCCTCTGAGCCTTCACCCCCCCCCCCAAAGCCCGGTCCACCTTTGCTCATCTTAGAGAAATATTTCTCTCAAGGTCACTTTTATGAAACCTATTATGAAATTAAGAGCCCAGGGCTTCCTTGCCCTCTGAAAGTAGGGGTTCCTATGGAACCTTCCCAAAGCCTGGATGTTTGTATGAAGCAAAGATGCGATTCTCATGCATTCATAGGAGGAAAGAAAAAACTTGGTAATTAATTCCCAGGCAACTCCCCCCCTCCACACACACACACAAATAATAACCTACCAAGACATACCATAACATTTGAAACTTAAAGCCTTTTCACATCTAGTAAAAGCAGGAACCATGACATATTCAGCCCGTATAAAGGAATGAATTCTCAGGGAAGGAGTTGGTGGGGCCATTCTTGCTGGCGAAAATCGACACTGAACTCATCTGCATAGTGATAACAGGTACAGGCAGGTTGGCTTGTCATAAAAGTGAGGCGGCTCAATGCAAACTTTTGAGAAATCCAGCTATACTTCTGCCAAAATGTGTGTGTGCCCGTGTGTGTGTGTGCATGTGTATGTGTGTGTGTGTGTGTGTGTGTGTCTTTGCAGGGCACACAGACCGCCCCCCCCACCCGCCAGGGTTTCACGCCCCCCAACTAGGGGCAGAGAAACATTCTTTGACTCACTTGTGATCACACTATAATTCTTCCCTGGTGGGAAACTTAGCCCCTCAATCTCCTGAGTCGGCTCAAATCCCACGTGCTTGGAAATGAGCTACTGTGGGCAAGAAAACATACTTGGAAAGTGACCCTCACAGCAACCCAGAGAAAACGCTTGGCAGAGATTCAGTCCCTCCAACTGACCCGCACCACATCACCAGGAAGCCAGAGCCCACAGGCAGGGGAACACGTTGCAAAAGAGAGTTAAAGCAGAACTAAAAGCTGAGAGTTTGGCCCATGTGGAGCTCATCCCGGACAGCTTCGGGACAGAAACGTAAGGGACTGATGGCCAGGCTTCAAGGCCAGCAAGACACATGGTTCCAAGGTCCCTTCCCAGGCCTGGCTCAGAATCCAACAGGCTCCAAGGATGGAATCGGGGCACAGGCTAGCGTTAGCCAGGGCTGTGAGGCAGGCGGGCCCTGCCTCTCCCTGAGAGACACCTCTGGCAGTCACCCACCCCTCGAGCCCCCGTTCCTTATCTACAAAATGAAATGGGAGGACCAGGCGTTGAGGTGGCCGGATGAGTGCATGGGCTGGCTTTCTCCAGGACAGAGGCACACACGCTCCTTCCCAGCCCCACTGAGGAGCACCACGCCTGTGATTTACAACCTCCCGCAGAGAGGGGTGAGTGGGCTGTGAGGGCTGGCGTGGTGGGGGGAAGGTTCTGTGATCCTTTTTTGCTGCACCTCCATCAGCAGCAAAACACTGAGATGGGGAGCTTCCAACCTGTTTGGCAATGGCCAGGAGGAGGACAGCAGGAGGAAGAGCGAGCAGCTCTCCTGCGAGTCATAAAACAGATGATGAAACCTTCAAGCCTGAGGTCAACTGACCCATGCAGCTCCGGCTGCAACAGATGGAAACGGTGCTCAGCTTTGGGGTGCTACTTCCTGAGCCATTGCCCCGCACAGACCATCATCACACTGGAATTTTTGCATTTCATTTGGATTTTGGGCTTGGGGGCCACACCGCCTGTTCAGACTGACTCTGTGCTCAGGGGTCACTCCTGGTGACCAGCTTCTTAGGGCCAGCTGAGCACAGGAAAAACTCTTAAACCCCGGTACTATCTCTCTTGCCCCTGCTATTTTTAAAAGAGGCAAAAATAATAGCAAAATCTCTGGGACCCCGTAAGGGGGTACAGATAGCCTTAAAGCAGGCAAGGTGGAAGAAATGAGCCCCTGTCTAATCACAGAAACCATAGAACTTTCCAGAACGGGGCCATGGCCAGAGCTCTGTTAAGAGTGCCCTCTGCAGAAAGTGAAGGAAGATGGCCTACCAAGTCCAGTATCTTCCTTTTAACTTCCATCACTTGTGAACAATTAATTCAGACTCTGTGTGTGTGTGTGTGTGTGTATGTGTGTCGAGGGGGGTGGGGTATGGGGGGGGTGAGAGAAGACAGGAAAACATTATGCAATATTAGAACGCTACTTTTATTTTAAAAGCCATCATGTGTAAAGCATTAGTGTTTTTGAAATTGCATTCTTGAGTTAATTAAATGGACAATCTTTTATACATAAAAGTGAAAGAAAGCAATTAAAAGCTAAATGAAGAAAAACCGCCTTCCCCTGGTGATCGGGGCTACCCCAATCCGTTTGCATTAACACAGAGCCAAGACAAGGATCTCCCCAGCACCACTGTCCAAATGTCTCTTTTATGGCACCCTGGGTGACAGTTTGAGACGTATCTGTCTTCCCTCTAAGTTTACCTATGAGACTGTTAGGATGGAGGGGAAGCAGAGAATGCAGAGTGGAGGGGACAGCCTCATTGAAACCCTGTTTATAAACAAACAGGGGCTCCAGGGAGGGCCAGATCTCCGCCTATATAGATTTCTCCTGCCTCTTTTTTTTTTTTGTCACTGCCACCAAAACCAGCCACACCCGGGCATTTGCCCAAGATAACTAATTCAGCATTCCGGGGCCTCCCAACCAAGCTGGGCTCAGGGGCCTGTTGCAAGACTCGGGGACCCATATTTGATGACAAGCGAAAATAAGATTCGTTAGCGAGAACTTCCGCAAACGTTTATACGTCTACCTGGCGTGGCTCGAATTCCCGAGTTTGGACAAATGTCTTTGCTCCGCGTGGGCAGATGGCTCCAGGAAAGGAAGCAAGCTCACCGGGCAAAGTAGGACGGGAAAGAGTTAGTGTGGTGGCCACACCTGATCTGGGCGGGGAGCTGGGGCAACAGCATCCCCGTTCACATGCCAGACCAGAGCTGCTCCTGGAGCACTCGAGGCAGAAACCCTGACACAGGTGGCCCCCAAAAATGGCCCGAGAAAGAGAGGCTTTAGCTTTCCTGCTGGGGTCAGCAAAAAAAAAAAAAAAGCCACGAGTTGGTCAAGGTCCACCCCAGAGACCGGATGCGCTCTGCTTTGGAAGCTGGACCCCACTGTGAGGGGTTCCCCCAGCTACAAGCTCTCCTCTGTCTCCGTTTCCAAGGCCTCTGTCCCGTCACTGCCACTGACAGTCACGCAGAGATGGGGGGGCGGGGGCAGCAACAGCCATGCACTTGCCTGCCTCTGCGTCCCCCCCACCCGACCCCATCCCTCTGTCCCAAGCCCCCCCCCTCCCCCCGGGCCAGTCTCTGCTGCTCCCAAACTCGCCTCCCTTCCTGCGATGGCAAAGGGGGCAGGTGGGCAGGAAAGACTGAGTGGAGATGGAAATGTTCTGGCTGAGGGTGGCTGTCACGAGCTGTGTCTGTCCCCAGCGAGGCGGCAGCATCTGCTGGCAAGTCCGGGCTTGGCCTGCACCTCCCACGCTCGGTGAACCCCTCCCTGCTCTTGCTTCCAGCCCGTCCACCTCCTGGGCGAGAGTAACTGTTGGGACTGAGTGAGGTCTGTTTTCTGGGGGCGGCCAGCCTGGACCTCTTCATTCTAAGGGAGAGAAGGGGCCCCAGTGCCGGGTGAGGGGGGCCGGGGAGAGCAGTGGAGATTTGGTTTCTCCTTCTTCCCCCACAGACTCCTGGCGTGAGGGAGTTCAAAGCAGTGAACACAGCTGACACAAGGGGAAGGCGAGTGCTGAGAGGAGTCTGGGGTGAAGGGGAACCCACCACCCTGTCTCTGAGGCGCCCACACAAGAAAGGACAGTGTGTGCAGTCTCTCTTTGATTCCCCGGGCTCCAAACCCACACAGGGTGCCGGGGAGGGGTGCTGAAAAAAGCCACTGAACTGCGACTCCTTTGTGGGGCCCCACCACAGACGCCCCCACCTCCCTTTGAGAGCAGAAGCCCAGGGAGGTCGCTGGGGCCGGGCCCACCCTCCCCGGCTCTGCGGTTGAGCTCATCACGGCCCCGACTCATGAAAGGAATTCAGGGTGGGTTAAACGTTAGCTCTATCTCCACTCGCATCTCCAACCCCTCCGATAAGCGCTCGAGAAAACATCCTGTGTACTGAGGTGGAGATGCTGACACAGGTGTGTGGCGGGGGGCGGAGGGGAGAAAAGCACCAAAGACTGAGGGGGTCATGAGGACTTTATCCCCCAGCCACCCCCAAGATAGGGGCCCCACTTTCTGGCAAGTTCAGAGAAAGCCAAGACAAGAAAGATTCCACCGGCTGTTACATGTGGTAAGCAAAATGCAAGCAAAGGCTTCAATGCCCCCATGTTAAAAAAAACAAAAACAAAAAAAACTAATTATCCCAATTCTCTTCAGTCCCAGCAGGTGGTATACCCTAAAAAAAAAAAAATGCAACCAGAAAGCGTGTTGAAGCAGAAGGCTGGCGGGCAGCCCGCAGTGGTGATCTCACTGTCCCTCTTGGTGACTGGCTGGGAGCAAAGTGTGTGGCCCTTACACAGCCCTGCCGTTCCCGTCTCTCTTCCCTGCCTGCAGAACTCAGATTGTTCCGCCCTTCCCACGCCCAAACCCTGGCTGAAACCCTCCAGGCTCCCTCAGCTGGGACATGGGCACCTCCATAAACAGGGTGGCCGTGCAGAGTCCTTCCCGTGTGACAAAGTGCCACTGGACAGCCCTCCTATAATGGCATTCCTGCAGCAGCCACATCTGCCTTCTTCAGAGATCCAGAAGCTTCTTCCAGGAGCTGGGAAGAGTGAGACATAAGGCTGAGCAGGGTACCCACACCCACACTGGCTGGGTCATCAGGTTAATAAAGGGTGCACAGCACACATACGCAAAGATCTAGAGGTTTTCTTTTACCACCCCCCCCCACTTGCCACTCAGGTGGTATTAGGGGGTGAGGATGAACGGGGGTGAAGGGGGGGCCTCAAAGGATTTTCAATGCAAGAAGGGAGGCAGTTACATGAGAAGTTCAAGATTTGGCGACTGTTCTACAACAGTCCTTGGCGGTTCTCTCCAGGCACCTGGGAAGTAATTCAGCGGCTGTTTCCTTCTTCCTGAAAAACCACCACGCCTTTGGGAGGTAGGACCGTGCCCAGGACTCTTGGATGCCAAGATCATCCCAACAACAAGAGCCCAAGCGTTTCCCAAGAGGTTCACAAAAAAAAAAAAAAAAAAAAAAAACCCGGAGGGGGTGGAGAGGGTGGACTCACCTGGAAGAAAGAAAAAAAATTCTCAACAACTGATGGTCCTTTTCCCTCTCAGCACTCTTACTGCGCTGTGATGGATGAGAGGCATGATGACAAACGACAAACCTTTCTCCTGAAAGCCCCGCAGTGAAAAATTCACCCGGAGCCGGAGGATGGAGCGTGCATAAAAAAGGCGAGAGTGGGTTAGGGAAAAACGCCGCTGCTGCCTCCAGCCCCCAGAAGATAGAAACCCAAATGTGGTGGCCAGGGACGAACCAACAACACAGGAGACCTGGGGATGAAGACTCCCAGGGATGTTTTGTCTTTAAGAGCTTTTCCATCCCCCGGAAAGGAAAACTAACCAAGAAAGAGTTGTAGGACAAAGCCACTGAGGACTGTGAATGCTGCCGTCCAGCTCTCCTGATGCCCTCGGCGCCAGCCCCATCGTGCTCAGACTAGATCCCCAGTAGCCGGCTGGAGACCACCACGCCCAGGAAAGATGCCCCTGCAGGGAGGGAACCTGTGTCCAGTGTCCAAGTCTGCCTTCCCCAGTGCCACCTCCCCAAGTAACGAGGGAGAGAAATGAAGAGTCAGTGTGAAAATGCCTTCCCCGTTCAGGGTGCCATCCCTCCCTTTATCACCGATGCAACACCCCAAAAAAATGATCCACCGCTGTATATGCTTATCCCCACTGCGTGCCGTGACTCCCCAACTCCAGAGGAAGCAAAGTAGGTCCCGGGTGCTGAAGAGGACAAAGGAGAAGAGAGCTCCAAGGACAAGGACACGGTTCAAAATCTACAAGGTCCCAGCAAGGAAATCTACAGGACCTTCCCCCACTGCTCAGCTCCACAGAGTAACTCCAAGTCACTCGGAGTTCCTCTGTCAGAGGAGTGGCCAAGGTCTCAGAGATGCCCAGCAGAACAGCAGTGCCACGCTTTTCTCTACGCCACTCAAGTTAGGATGGAACCTCTTCAACGACTCTGGGTACGAATCACTCCCCCCACTAGGCTCGGGCCTCGCTACCAGAGCTGGAGAATAGAGGCAGGGCTGGAACGTAACTGAGCAAATATTCTAACTCCCCTTATTGGCAGGAAAGATCTAACAACAAACAAGGAATCATGATACACTTGCTTGCAGATGTTCCTGGCCTGAAGGGATCTTTCTGAGCACCCCCAGGAGGCCACCCCAAATGAGCTTTCCTCTGGGGAACCTCACCACTCAAAGGGCTTCCTGGGATCCCAGGTGAGTGGTAAGTTTTGAGAAACTAGTTTTTAAAAAAAATAATAATAATACCCAATCCATAGGAGCGAGAGGGCTCTGACAGCTGTTGTCTGCCCTGACTGGAGGTTTGTCACTCTCCCAGTCCTGCTGAAAGTCACCTCATTTCAGAACCCAGGTTGTGCTTCCTCTGACCCCCCAAAGAGTCAGCCGCAGAAAGGCAGCCCAGGGGTCGGAGCGATAGAACAGTGGGGAGGGCGTTTGCCTTACACGCAGCCAAACCAGGTTCGATTCCCAGCATCCCATATGGTCCCCCCAGCACCGACAGGAGTAATTCCTGAATGCAGAGCCAGGAGTAACCCCTGTGCATTGCCAGGTGTGACACCCCCCCCAAAAAAAAAAAGGGCATCCAGCAGCATCCTCATTCTCCGAACGGTCTGGTGATTCAAGATCTCACGGCACACTGAGATCACCAGAAAGATCCTCATCAAGTGCCACCTTTTGCCGTCTGTGGTTTTGCAAACCCAAGAGGGAAGAGGCCACTTGACCAATGCCCCTACCCCAAATCCAGGCTCTGTACTCCCCTGAGAAGCAGGAAGGACAACTGACTCCATCTGTCATGATTTACCTGCTTTGGTCATCTACTTAGGTCAGGGTGACGGAACTTCGAATATCGAGCACCTACCAGCCTCCTCAGGGAAGGCAGCAAGTGTGGAGGGCAGGAGGAGAGGAGGAAGAATATCTGACTTGGGCTGGAGCGACAGCTCAGCGGGGAGGATGTTTGCCTTGCACACTTCGGATTCAGGTGCGATCCCCAGCATCCCATATGGTTCCCCCAGCACTGCCAGGAGTAATTCCTGAGTGCAGAGCCAGGAGTAACCCCTGAGCATCACTGGGTGTGACCCAAAAAGCCAAAAAAAAAAAAGAATATCTGACTTGACTTCCCCACCCCCATCGAGTACCGGCCATTCCAGCCTCAGTTTCCCTGCGTCTGGATTGGTCTAGTTGGACTCACCAAGCTCATCTGCCCAGCCATCTCCACGTGATTTCACCTGTAGTTCAGTGCATAATTGTCACTGCGTTTCCCATGTATATTCACAAGTATTCCATGCATCCCCAAAGTGCAAAGACCGTTTAGTAACAAGTTATTTTTAAGTAATACTGGCACAAGTTTTTTAAAGCTTCCTATACTGGTCACACCTCAGGTTTTTTTTTTTTTTTTGCAAAAGAAAAATAAAATACAATCTGTGCCAATTATGTGGTGAAATATGGGGTGTCACCTGGGCTTCAATGTGACCAGGGAGATGACTCCATAACCAGCTTATCATCACGTGAAAAACAGAAAGGCAAGTGACATTTTGCCATTATTGATTAAGGAGACTGACGGTCTGGCTTGAAAACCACACAAACAAAAATCAAGTCTCCATGAATAAACCCGCGTGACTCTGAGCCCGTTCAGAAGGGATCCCAGGCCGTGGGACGGACCAGCTGTGGATGGCCCCGGGGTGCTTGGGGGAAGGAACTCAAATTTCTTTGAAAATCTTCAACTCCCTTTTCAACAAAACGAAACAGAACTGTCTGCGCACATGTCCACCTAAAGTCACAGAACATAAAACTGGGGCGGGGACAGCTGGACACATCTTCATAAAGAACAGGAGCCCTGGGGGGTGCTGCATGGGCACCAAGCACGGCACATACAGGGTCCTCTTGCCCTGTCACCCAGAGACACCAGAATGTCTGCAGATGGACTTTACATCAGGGAGAAAGGTGTCAAGCTGCTCTTTTCCAAAATGAAAGGCCAGGAAGGCACCTCCAGCCTCCCTATCCTCACCAAATGCTAGTGACCTCTTACCCACCCACCCCCACCCGGGTTAAAAAATCACCCGTGTGGTAAACTGTGTGCCTTGCATGTAGGAAGCCTGGGTTAGATTCCTAGTAAAAATAAACACACACACACACACACACACACACACACACACACACACAAAACTTAGGCTAAAATGCTTAATCACTGGCAGCTATAAGCTACTTTCCTTAATGCTTTATTATTAATTTGGGGACCAGCAAAGATTCAGGATGACGGGGAGTTCGCACAGAACTGGTCTGAATCGAGCGCCAGAGAACAGATAAATCTTACCCACACCTCCACTTCTTTATTACAAGAACTGCTCCTCCTTTTCACGAACCACATCATAAACATTAAAAAATAAATTTACGAGGTGTCTGGCAGAATGAGTGGGTGGGGGCGGAATGTGTCTACCAACCCCCTCTTCAAGGTGGTGGGGGTAGGGAGGAAATATCCCTGGCCGTGAGCCCCCTGGTTGGAAGTGCCATTCCATACTTAGAAAAACTAAAATCAATATCTGCCGCAGCACCTCTCTCCCCGCAGGCCCGTGGCTGTTTGAGGGGGGCACCAGCTCCTGAAACGCAGCCTTAACAAACAAAACGTTGCTCAACCGTTCCAGAGGCAGGTGTCATAAACAAGCGGCCACATGGCCGACGTATTGATTCCACGGCCCTTATCTCTCGGCAACCAGTGCTCAGTTACCAGGCTACTTTAATAT
Organism: Sorex araneus; assembly: GCF_027595985.1. Classification (NCBI taxonomy): domain Eukaryota; kingdom Metazoa; phylum Chordata; class Mammalia; order Eulipotyphla; family Soricidae; genus Sorex; species Sorex araneus. The sequence continues at coordinate 167,279,855 of NC_073304.1, read as the reverse complement.
GTAATTTACTGCAGGGAGAGAAAAGCAGGACCCGGGGCGTCTGGAATATTTACTGTAGACTTCTGCCACGGCACAGAGGCTCCCCACGAGGACTGGTGCTGGGCAAAGAGCAAGGATGCTGGGCTGGAAACTACAGATTGATCCTTAGCATTCCCTCCCTGAAATGGTTTGAGAAGACGGCCCCACACGGCTCCACTAGCCCCAGTCAAGAACCCTGGAGTCTGGCCCCACAGATCCTCACCCAGCTCGAGGGATGTTCTAAGGATCAGGCCTGCCACCTCACTTCAAAACGGAGGTTTAATTCCTGCCCGAAAGACAGGATGAGGAAATTATCTCCATCCATTTCCTGGACTCTTTGGGGCTGGTATAGGGGGTAGAGTGTTTGCCTTGCATGTGGCCAACTGGGTTTGATCTCCAGCATCCCATATAGTCCCCTGAGCACTGCCAAGAGTGATTCCTGAGCATCACCGGGTGTGGCCCCCAAAGAAAATCAAAACAAACAAACAAAAAAACAACAACTCAACTGTTTTTTGTTTTTGGTTTTTGGTTTCTCAGTCAGCCTGACTCAAAGATGCAAATCAAAAGGAGGAGAGAGGTTTGGAAGGACTGGAGCAACACTACAGCGGGTTGGGCACTTGCCTGGCACGTGGCCAGCCAGGTTTGATTGCAGCATCCTATATGGTGCCCCAAGCACCGCCAGGAGTGATTCCTGAGTGGTGCGGAGCCAGCAGTGACCCCTGAGCAGTACTGGGTGTGGCCCAACAACAAATCAACAACAACAGAAAAAGGCCGGATGGGGAGGGGGTGAGGACTGCTAACAGGGCTCCTGGATGGGGTTCCGCAGAACGCAGGAGCATGGGAGAGCTTTGCTTTCTTTCTCTTCTTTAAGACAGACTTTTTATATATCCCAAGCTGCAAAATACCAAAAAAGATCCAACACTAATTAGAAGCAATCGATGTAGAGTTACATTAAGTGGGAAAGCAGCTCTGTGTCTGGCGTTAAAGGTTGTAGGTTTAAAATAAACCTAGAAATGCCAAACTTAAGCTTTCTCAGATGAGCACCCACATGCCGAGACTCTCTCTCTCTCTCTCTCTCTCATCTCATCTCGCTCTTCTCTCTCCTCTCTCTCCCTCTCTGTCTCTCTCTCTCTATATATATATGCGTGTATATATATATATATATATATATATAGAGAGAGAGAGAGAGAGAGAGAGAGAGAGAGAGAGATAGAGGGGCTGGAGCGATAGTGCAGCAGGTAGGGAGTTCGCCTTGCATGCGGCCAACGCGGGTTCGATTCCTCCGCCCCTCTCGGAGAGCCCAGCAAGCTACTGAGAGTATCTCATCTGCACGGCAGAGCCTGGCAAGCTACCCGTGGCATATTCGCTATGCCAAAAACAGTAACAAGTCTCACAATGGGGACGTTACTGGTGCCCACTCAAGCAAATCAATGAGCAATGGGATGACAGTGATACAGTGAGAGAGAGAGAGAGCGAGGGAGAGAGAGAGAGAGAGAAAGAGAGAGTGAATGCCAGGCCTTCAGCTGCTGGCCAGCCAGAGAAACCTTCCAAAGCCCAGGCCCAGGCTGAGGACACAGATGCCCCATATCAGTTAGAGGTCTTCCTTCCAGAATGTACACTTTCATCCTGAACGGACTCCCCTTGAAGTCCCTTAGGAGGTGCCATGCATGTAGCCAAACCTGGTTCGACCCCCAGCATAGACTATCTGTCCCTGAGCACTGCCAGGTTAGCCACCTTCACCCCCCCCCAACAAAAAGTCCTTAGGAGTTTTGATGGTTTCATCTGCATAGAAGCCACACAAGGGAGGGGCCACACCTATCCCCCTCTCCAGGGAGAGGGGACACTCAACAAAGCCTCAAAAAAAGTGACCCTATAGATGCACAGTCTGAAAACACCAACACATCTTTACGAGTTTTCAGAAAATCTGCAAACTGAGAATGAACTTCCTTCCTCAGCGAACCCTCCTGTGTTATAAAGTCACAGATCATTTTTATTTGACAGGGATGGAGGGTCCCCGAGCACCACACGTGTGGCACGGCCCAGCGGGTCACTCCCCGTGACACAGCCTGGTGCAATGAGTCTGACTCTGCAGAGTGTGGGCACAGCACAGGCCAGGGACCCCCCAAGGCTGCCCCAGGGGGTGCTGGGGGCCCATGCAGTGCCAGGGGAGACTCAGGAAGTGTGGTCTGCAAGACAGGCTCGAGCTCTCTGAGCTAATGCCCGGCTGCAAGTCACAAACATTTTAAAATTATTTAGGCAGGAAAAATTGCATTAGAATGGGAGAGTTCCCTAGAGGTCAACAAGAACAAGTCTTGGAGCCAAAAGGAGGCAAGAAAAAAATTCATAAGTAATAAAAACACAAGCTCTCGACACATACTCTCTCACTACCTGAGAGTCAGCCTCTCATAAAAATAACTTTATATAGCTAATAATAGAGAGGGTTAAAGGGCAGTGCTCGATCCATATCAACAAACTATAGATAGATTATCTATCTAACAAAAAAAATCACTTAGCAAGTTTTAAGAGTAAAATGTGCTACCTATTTTCCAGGAAATTCTGTTTCAAATGCCAATTCTCATAAAAAAAAAAAACAAGGATGATTTTTTTTAACTGCAATAAAACAGACATATTGTCAAATGGGCTACTGTAACCCTTCTAGGCGCACAGTCCAGGGGCATTACGTGCATCTCATTTATTGTGCAACCAGCAACCCCATCCATTCCAGAACTTGTGTGTCATCCCAAACTGAAGCGCTGAGCCCCGTGAGCACTAACACTCCCCACCCCCATCACCCCAGTGCATGGGAACCTCCACTTCACTTCCCAGTTGCTTCAGAAAAGACTAGGGATCCCCTTTCTCTCTGGCGCCTTCCACTAGAGGGTCTCTGTGTTGGGATGCTCGTGTCGGAAGGCACCCCCTCTGGAAAGCTCGGTTTGTACCTAGACGGGTTCCTAGCCATCCGCTCATCTGCGCGCAGACATTTGGCTCATTTCTCCCTTTGCATTCTTCTCCTCTCCAGGCTGCGGCTATGGGTTTACGAGGCACTGTTTACATTCCTGCTTCATTTTTTGCAGTTATCTATCCAGAAACAGCAGTGCTCACAAAATACATTTTTGTTCCTTGAAAGGAATCCATGTTTGATGCCTTTGACACCCAACCTTCCTCAGAGCCAGAAAAAAAAAAAAAGAGAGAGAGAGAGAAAGAAAAGAACAAAAGGCAGAATTAGGTTTGAAAACTAGAGGCAGTCACATGCTGAAGCAAAGGAGTCACACACCAAGCATGCATGTGTGTCCGTAACTGTGTACATGTATATATGTCTCCATGCATGTGCAGGTGTATGTGTACACAGGTGTTGTGAGCCATCTAAGTTGGAGGGGCGGTGCCCTTAAACGTCCGATGTCCTGGATTGATGAGCCTGAAAGTTGGAGTCCAGCTCTGGAAGTGCATCTAGTAAGGGATGTGCAGGTCGGCTCAACGGATGACTCGGACGTGCCTCGACTGCCCAGCCCGGCCCCCCGCCCACCAACTGCGTTAAAACCTCCGTATCATTTGAGACATGAGTTTATTTAAACCTGCCCGGAACTCACTGGATGAGGCCGCGAGTGGGAGCAGGCGCACTGACATTTGAGGACATGCACACTTGGGGGTGACCTCGGCAACCTGCTCTCCCGGCTACCACCGGCTGAGCCATGTGAAAAGTCCGGATAAAAAAACAGCCTGTTTTTCTTTTAAGATTGGCATGAATAGGGGGGGGTTTGTTGTTGTTGTTTTAATTTTTATTTTTCTTATTAAAAAATTTGTATTGAATCAGGTGAAATATGCAGTTATAAAATTGTCCATGATGGTTTCAGTCGTACAATGTTTCTAATATCTATCCCTTCAGCAGTGCCCATTTCCCACCACCAGTGTCCCCAGTTTCCCTCCCGCCTGCCCCCTTGCCCCGCCCCGCAGCCTGCCTCTATGGCAGACACTTTTCTTCTCTCTCATCTTCCTTTCAGGCACTCTGGTTTGCAGTACTGTTACTGAGCAGCTATCATGCGCATCACTTTACCTCCTTTCAGCCCCCAGTTCTTGTCCAGCGCGACCACCTCCAACTATCATTGTCACAGTGGTCCCTTCTCTGTCCTAATTGCCCTCCCCAGGGGCTGGAGCAATAGCACAGCGGGTAGGGCGTTTGCTTTGCACATGGCCAACCTGGGTTTGATTCCCAGCATCCCATGTGGTCCCCTGAGCACCGCCAGGGTTAATTCCTGAGTATAGAGCCAGAAGTGACCCCTGTACATCGCCAGGTGTGACCCAAAAAGCAAAAACAACAACAACAAAAAACTAATTGCCCTCCCCAACACCAGTTGATTGCAAATGTCTTCCTGGCCCTCATTTCTACAGTTAGGATGGGCAAGTTTAGAGATGAATTTCTTACCACAGATCAGAAAGAAGAGATCATCCAAATCCTCCCAATTTTAATGAAAACCAAGACCCTATCAGCTCTCTGCCATCCAAATCTGGCAATGCTTTCCAGGGGTTCAAGTGGAGATAAAAACTGTGACCAGGGAAAAGGCAATTTTCGGTTCTCCCAAGCCAAGCCTACAGCTTCCATATTCAAACACCCTGGGCTGTTTGACCATAAGGGATTTACTTTTTCATAGAATAAACTTTTCTTTGAAACTCTTTTTTTTTTTTAATACAGTGTCTTAAGTAGATCTTTTGGAATTTACAAGATAAATACTGGTAATTTGATTCTTATCTTCTCTAAATCCAATTCTAAGCCAATTTCGTGTAAAGGACACTAATTATAGCCTACAGGGAGAGAAAAGGTAACCTATCAGAGAGAATACACTTGAAGCATTTAAAAGGCTACGGGACCCTGAAAAGTTAAATAGATTTCAAATCTATTGGAGTAAGAATAATAATTAGTTAAATGGAAATTATTCTCCGGCTCCGGTCTGCTCCTCGTGGGCGCTCAGAGTCCTGTCTGCACGGTGTCCAGGGGCATGCAGATGCCTGGACAGTGTCCCCTCCCCTCGGCCCGGCTGGGGGCCAGTCAGGGCCAGCATAGGGTTCAAGGATACATGCGTTGTACATGAAGGATCCTGGCTCCATGCCTGGCACTGTAAGGGTCCCCCAAGCTATGCTGGGTGTGGCCCTGGGGGGGGTCCCTAACACAGCAAGGCCTGAACTACAGGACATCACTGGACCCAAGCATTGAACCTCCCAGCCCAGTGGGCAGTTTTCTGCCAGTAGTGACCCCCCCAACCCCAGCCCTGCTGAGGAGGCCAAAAGAAAAATGACTGAAATAATTATTTCTATAATAAACTAACAGTCAAGCCATGGTGCGCCAGCGAGTGGAGAGCAGCGAGAGGACCCAGGGCCCATCGAGGCCAGCTCTCGGGGCTTCCTCCCCGTTCCTCGGCCTGCTGGGGAAGCTGGTTGCATAAGCAGCTTTGCTCCTGCCAGCTCAGCCCGAGCCTGAGAGGAGTGTGCCTATGTGTCATTCTTCTCCGCTCCCACCCTTTGTGTTGTTTTTCTTGGCCAGGGTCACTAGAGACAGTCATGCTGGAAGGAGGCTATAAAGCCCATCTGACGTTTCCGGCCATGCGGGGGCTGCCGGAGCAGACAGAGAGGCCCGCACTTTTGCAGCACTGACGTTCAGACGCCCCCGGACTGGTGTGGAGGGTCAGGGCCCTGGTGCGGTGGCGGGGAGGGGGTTCTGAGCTGACGCAGCACACGGGTGGGCCAGAGACGCTGCGGAGACCCGGGCGCTTGGAAACTCTTGCTCCCACCCACAGATACTCGGGGAGCGGATGGATTTCTCCCTCCTGCGCCCACCTGAAGTGATCCAGTCTCACGCACGCACCTGTCTGTCCCCCACCCCCACCCTGGGGCCCAACTCTTGGTTCTGAAAATACCAACTCAAATATCTTGACCAAAGCAAAACATCTTGGGGCTGAAGAGCCCACGTGTCAGAACCAACTCAACGGCCAGGAAGCTGGCTCGAGGGTCAGAGAGCAGGGGCCGCACAGGGACCCCGGGGGACGGTCCCCAGAGGACCTCTAGGAATTGCTCCCAGTCCCCTGGAGAGATGACCAACAGAGAACCAGCATGGGGGAGGGAGTTGTCTACTCCCAGAGGGCAGTTTGGGGGTGGGATGTGCTTTTGGGGGGATGTGTGAGGCATCTTTCTATCTTTTCCTATAGCCTCAAACTTTCACCTCTCGAATGCTCTTCCGAGAAACTTCTCTTTACCCTGTACTGCAGACCAGAGGGTGGCACATAGGAAGAACCCCCAAAAGGAAAGCGGGGCCTGAGAGAGAAACTCAATGGATTTAGAGCACCTGCTCACATGCAGGAGGCCTAGACTGCATCACCAGGACCACAAAGTCCCCTGAGGACCACTGGAAGCCATGCCCTGAGCACTGAGCTAGGAGCAGCCCCTCAACAGTATTAGGCCTGCGCCCCCTCCCCCAATAAAAGATGGAAGGCTGGCAGGAAGACTGGGGACATCTTCAAATGGAGTGTTCAGATTCACGGAAGGACCAGAGGCTCTCCACACCCTCTGTGCCCCAGTCCCGATGATGATCCTATAGCGCAGGTAGGTGCTGTCAAACATGCCCATTTTACAGATGGGTAAATTGGGGTTCAGAGCCAGAACACAGGGATGGGGGGAAGAATCAAGAAATGAAAATTCCAAGGCGCAAAGGAGTCACGGGAATCAGGGAATGTGAAACTCCAAGGGGCAAAAGAGTCGCTGACACCCCCGTGAAATTCTGCTCTGAGTTTCTCTTGAGTTAAGCCCTGGACACGGGCGAGTGAGCGGCGTTGTGCTCCATTTCTTCTCAGTCCCCCACGAGCGAGTACTGAGTCTCAGGGCATGACTCGCCCATCGAGTGAAGCGCTCGGGAGGAAGGCGGCGTCTGCTCCCTTGAGGGGTGGGTGGGGTTCGGGAGCGAGTGGGCTTGCCTCACCCCTGCAGAGCACAAACCCCGTGTCTGGACACGCACCAGGCACCCACAGTCCTGGCCGTGGCCCTGCGCCCTGGCCCTGGCCTCCACCCCAGCCCGGCGGCCAATGACAAAAGCCCCTTCAGTGGTCCGGGTGCCCCCGGCCTGGATGCACAAACACAGTGGCCTTTCAGGAAGGCTGGTGCTCCCGTTTCGCAGGGCTGTGGAAGGTCGAGGGGGGGGTGCTGTACATAAAAGGGGCCTCTCTGACCTGCGCCTCTGGGGCCCGCCCGGGCAGAGCAGCTGGTCAGCGCCCCCTGCCCCCCTCCACACACACAGGGGCTCCCCAGGCAGCCTGGACAAGTGTTTGGAGGGGTGTCAGCTGGGCCGGGCAGGTAAGCAGCGCCGTCCTGCCGGTCTCACCCCCATGCCCCAGAGACGGAGTCGCCCCGTGGCCTCCACGCCTCTTCTCAGGCCACTTTCACCCCAGGGAAACAGGGGCGCCACGTGGCAGAAACCCACAGGCGACCTGGTTCCAGGAGGGGGCGGGAGGCTTATTTGGTTTTGTTTCCTTTGTCCGGCCAACTGGTCAACCCCGGGAGATGGGGGCCGAGCGGGCGGGGACGTGGGCGCCCACGCTGACGGCTGCACCCTGGGAGAGACACCAGCACAGCGGGGGGAGCTGCAGGCGCTGAGACAGGAACGACAGAGGACTGCGAAGTGGGGGGGGGTCAGAAGGAGCCACAGAAGGAGCCACAAGTGCCCCCCCATAAGTGCTTGTAAAGGGGGACTTGCCTGGGCTGAGGGTCCAGACTCGCCCCCGCCAGCGGGATGGTCCAGCCCTGGGCCCTGGGAGAGAGGCCAGGGAGGGGTGGCGAAGGTCCCCACACACAGAGTTTAGGTTTCCTGGGGTGGGGGGTGTTAACCAAAGTCATGGTGAAAAAACACCGAGCTGCAGCCACAGCTCTCGGCAAGAAGGGGAGCACTCTCCGCGGGACGAGAAGGGACGCAGAGCACTGAGAGGGCTTCAGGGAGGAGCTGCACAGCCGCCTGGACTTCGTGATGCTCAGTGCGTGTGCAAGGAGAGGTGGAGGGTGGGTCAGAGGGAGGACGGAGAGAGCTCCACCCAACGGCAGCACTGACCCAGCTCTGATGCTGGAGCATGAGCTTGAGGGAGTGGGGGCAGGAGACGGCCCCAGGAGTCCAGCACGTGCCTCAGAGAAGAGAGGTCCAGAGTTTGATCCCCGGCACCAGATGCTCCCCGGAGCCCTGCTCGGAGGCCTCCAGGAGATGAAAAGTGGCAGACGGCAGGACAAAGGGGTGGAGGAGAGTGAGGACGGGGGCTGGCAGGCAGAGGAAAGGGGGTCTTGGAGAGCCATTGACAGGATGTGAGGACGTCAAAGAAGGTTCCAGAGGGGCGGTGCTGAGCTCCACCCAGCGCACCTCCTAGAGACCTTCCAACTTTCAGGACAGGAAAGCGGAGCAGGAGGTAGGAAAGGAATGTGTAGCTTCCAAAGGAGCAGAGAGATCGAGAGAGAGAGAAAGAGAGAGAGAGAGGAAGAGAGGGAGAGAAAGAGAGAGAGAAAGAGAGAAAGAGAGAGAGGGAGAGAGAGAGAGGAAGAGAGAGGGAGAGAGAGAGAGGAAGAGAGAGAAAGAAAGAGAGAGAGAGAGAGAAAAGGAGAGAGAGGGAGAGAGAGGGAGAGAGAGAGAGAGAGCATGGGCTAAGGCACGTGGGCCCATCCCCCCATCGTGGGCTCCTGCCTAGTGCGGCCCCCAAGAAGCACCGGGTTGGCCCTGGCGAGCCCCGAATCTCAGGCTCAAGAAAAACGAACACACCCTCAGGCCCTCACAGCTGGCCCAGGAGGGGGTCTCTGTGTCACCGAAGCACCGCTTGGGAAGCCCCCCAAAACATTGATATACACATGCAGATAATAAAATATGAGGCAAAGCAGAGGGAGTGAAGTGGAAGCCACCCGCAGAGAAGGGGCATGAAGATGCAGAGGGGCAGGGGGCCAGGGCTGGAGAGAACGCAGGGGCGGGGAGTCTGCCTTGCTGGCTGCCAAGCCTGGTTCAATCCCCAACATTGCAGATGGTCCCTTGAGCCCCGCCAGGAGTGATTCCTGAGCACAGAGCCGGGAGTAAGCCCTGAGCACCTCGCTGAATGTGGCTCAAAAACAGGAAGGAGGAGGAAGGGGAGGGAGGAGGAGGAAGGAGAAGGGAGGAGGATGGAAGAGGGAGGAGGGAAGAGGGAGGACAGAGGAGGCGGAGGAGGAGGAGGAGGAGGAGGAGGAGGAGGAGGAAGAAGAAAAGAAGAAGAATAAAGAAGAAGAAGAAGAAGAAGAAGAAGAAGAAGAAGAAGAAGAAGAAGAAGAAGAAGAAGAAGAAGAAGAAGAAGAAGAAGGAGAAGGAGAAGGAGAAGGAGAAGGAGAAGGAGAAGAAAAGGAGGAGAAGGAGGTGGTGGTGGTGAGAAGAAGGAGAAGGAGGAGGAGGAGGACAGGGACAGAGGGTCAGTGGTGACAGCCCCATACGGACCCCTGTGTGCTGCAGTCTCTCAGATCACGCCATCTCTGGGGCGGGAACTGCAGGAAAGAGTGTGGGGGCAGGTGGGAGTTGGGGATCGACCCCAGAGTCCAGGAAGGCCCTCTGCTCCCGAGAACTCAGAGGCCGCACGTGCTCTCTGGAAGGCCGGAGGACCCCATCGCCCTGATGAGGAGCAGGCGACAGGGCCAGAGGGTGCCCTAGCGCCAGCGGACCCGGATGCCTAGTGGGGAGCGCCCCATCTTCCCTTGCCCTCGCACCCACCCCTTGGGCGAAGAGCGTAGCAGACGGCCAGTGAGCAAGGCCTCCCAGACGCCATCATTCACTCAGGGCGAATACAACACACGCCCCAACCATCCAACAACAGAGCAGAGGGAAGGCAGTGAGGGGAAGTCAGGGCGGGGAGGCAGGGACCCCCTTCCCCAGGGGCAAGCCGTCCTGGCACTGCAGGGACTGAAGGACAAAGAGCAAAGGAGGGAGACCCCCGAGGGGTGACGGCAGAGAGCCCCCAGCCAACGCACTTTTCTGTCCGAATCCTGCTCTCCAGGAAGTGGCCCGACTTTTCCAGGCCCAGGGCTGGACGGGCGCCGCCCTATAGTGTTTGCCAAGGGGAGAGGGTGGCCGTGGAAACGGATGGAGGGGGAGTACTAAGGCCACGCCAGGGGGAGGCCGCTGGCCGCTGGGCCCTGCGGGGCAGGGGTTTCTCCACAAACCAAGGAGTGACCATGGGTGCAAGTGGGGACGGGCACAACTTCAAAATCTGAGAGCAAGCAGAGACTCAAGCCAGCTGGTGACTGCCCCCCCCCAGCCCCATGCATGCCCAGAGGCTGAGGGGTGAGTTAGTGCTGGGTACTCCCAGCTGTAAGGCCCCACGTTTCCCTAGACTGTCTTCTTCCAAAGCGATTCCAGTCCCAATCAGCAAAGCATTGCAAGCACAACAAAACACCCAAGCCTGATGCCCCCAGTGCTCCCGGCTGGGTCCCCCAGGGCTTCTCCTGCTTGTGTCCAACACTACTAGCCAAATGTCACCTCCCCCATGAAGGCCTCCTGGAGCTCCCATCAGAATCCACTGAATTCCACTCCTGTGCTCCTGTATGACCTCACTCAGCCACAAGTTGACTGTGTGACCTGACACATACAGTCCTGTTTCACCAGGCCCTCTTAAGGACACAGATCTCTCCACACCACCCCTCAGGCTGCCACCTAGCAGTAAGACCCCATCCTATCAATATCTCCCGATATCCTTGTGGCTGTATCTCACTGTTCCAGGCTGCTCTTCAAGTTCTGGGTGGCCATTCGTGAGTGGGTCCTGATGAATGTTTTTCAGAGAAATAGATTAAAGAGGTGAGGCCCCACCCAGCAGTGCTCAGGGACGATTCCTGTCTCTGTAGAGGGGCCAGTGGTACCAAGACAGGGTGCCAAGGATTCAAACCCAGGTCAGCAGAATGCAAGGTAAGCGCTTTAACCCCTACACTATCTCTCTGCACCCCCGAAATTTGATTTCAAAACCAGCCAATCCCGAGCGATGAAGTCCACTTCCGGGACTGCCAACATATGGGTCCTTGGATCAGGGCATGTGACAGTCACCTCCTGCAGACAGTGCTCCAGGGTGATGGGCAAGATTCGCCTCCTCCCTCTACTCACCCTCTCTTCAGCCCTCCCCACCTCGGGGTAACCTCCAGATCGCTAAATCGGTTCCAAAAGCTCCCTCTCTTCATGAGCTCTTATCCCTCTAAATAATGAATTTTCCAGCCCTAATTAATGCAAAGAAAGGGCTGATATACATTTCCCTGTTGCTTTCAGTTGCAGAGAGTGAGACACTTTGAGAGAAGAGCAGCCTCTAGCTAAAGGGTCAGATAAGCTAAAATCAATATAAGCCACCGCCCCCGAATCTTTTAAATCACCACCTTCCCTCTCCTGACCATCCCTGATCCAGACCCCTGTGGTGAGTTAGGAGCAAGAGCCAGGGCTGTGAATGGCCAGCCCTGCACGCAGTTCCCCAGAGAGGACGGCTCTCCCGGCCACCTCCTGATTCCCGCTTTACCCACCCTCTGCTCTCCCCCAGACAGACCCATCCTCAGGGAGCAATCCGACTGCCAAGCACAAGGAAATGGCCAGAGCACGTCCAGTGCCGACGACAGAAGGGCAACGCTCAGCAGACACAGTAACAGACCGACACTGGTTGGGCCCATCCGGTTAGCTGGTTCTGGCGCCCCACATAACCGCTGTGATGCTATCAGCTCCGACAGATATGTGAAGTAGGTCAACCTGGGGTACAGGACGGGGCTCTGGGAAGGGTCAGAAGACTCAAGTCCTGGCACTGGGCAGCCACTCTCAGGGCCGGGGAGAGCTGTCCGGGCTCAAGTTGTGCCTCTGGTTCAAGCTCCAACACCTCACGGTCCCCCGAGCCCCACCAGGAGTGACCCCCAAGCATCAAGCTGGGAGCAGCGGCTGAGCACTGCTAAGAGAGACCCATAAACCAGGGAAGACACAGTGCCTTAGAAATGTCTGCAAGGCTGTGGCCCAGAGTCTCTGGGATGCTGAAGAACTGTGGGAGGCCAGAATGGAACTTTCTGGAAAGGATCTCCAGTTGCTCAGGGGACCACAACATCCCCCTCCTGGAGGTACTGGCCACGAGAATTTCAAAACAGGGACTCACCAGTCCCTTCCAGCCGATCCCCCGCCCACAGAAGCCAGGGGGCACTGGGTTCCATGTCCCCAAAAGTACTTTGGTTCTCCCAATTCATCCCCAAACCGTGGTGAGGAGCTACGGAGGCCGGCAGGAGGGAGGTAAGCACAATCGAATGTATTTTCCACCCTGGCTCCCTGAATTCAGCCCCATAACATTAGAGAAGCTGGCCTGGTATTGGGGAGTGGGGGTGTTCTAGGACGTTCATCTTGGATGCCTAGGTGTTCTAGGGGGTATTCATCTTGGATGCCCCCAAACCCACTGAGAGCTGACAGGGAAGGGGCTCATCCAGCGCCTGTGACCTGAACTTTAAGTCCCCATCTAGGGATGGCTGGTTTGATGCTGTCGGCAGTTAGAGACCTTAGACACCACTTAAGAATGTATTCCCCCACCACACCACACACACACACACACACACACACACACACACACACACACACACACCCCACTATCACCATCGTGTCTCAGCTTCTTCTTCTTTTTTTTTTTTTTCAAAAAGACAAAGAGAGAAAAACATAAAACTCAACAGGCACCGCCTGGCGCCTGGCACAGTTTGAGCTGTGGCCGGCCTACATGGGCTTCCTTTAGCCAACCACAAAAAGGCATCCGTGGAAGCAGCGAGGGGCCCTGGAACGGTCTCTCCAAGGCACGGCCCACTCCCCCATTGAGGTTAGCAGTTACCCGGGGGCCGGGAGCCATGGGGGCACACCGCCCCCCTGCCCCTCTTACACAACGGCCTTATCTCCCCGGGCCACTGTCGGTTTGCAGAATTGCATGGTGCCATGGCCGCAGCCATGGGCAGAGAGCCCCGCTCACTCTCACTCAGCGGCAGTGGCTATCACGGAGGCGAGCGAGCCCCCCACCCCCACCCCGATGGTTGGCCAGGGTACAGATGCTGAGGCTGCTGGCCGGGGTCTGCAGAGACGGGGGATCAGGCCCGCTGCACTGCCACTTCCTTCGATCCCAGCATGGGTAAAGCGTGTCAGCTTCACCTCCTGCGCCGGGCCGTGCACGCGCCCCAACTCGGAGGTGGGCAGGGCCCGTGACAGCACGCCCTTTGGAAGCCAGCAGGAGACGCGGGAAGGAGGGCAGCAAGCCACTCTCCAGACTCCTCTCTAGACTGACCCGAAGGCAGAAGAGGCGCAGGACGTCAGGATTGGGGCTCAGGGGCTGAAACATCAAAGGAATCGCTCTCCTCATCCGACACTTTCCCCAAGACCCCGAACTGCCACAGGAGAACAGGAGAACAACACTGGGCGTGGACACAAAAGGAGGTTGGGCAGGGGGTGGAGTGATAGTACAGAGGGAAGGGTGTTTGCCTCGCACACGGCCAACCCAGGTTCAATCCCTGGCATCGCCTCTGGTCCCCCGAGCACTGGTAAGAAGTAATTCCTGAGTGCAGAGCCAGGAATAACCCCTGTGCATCACCAGGTGTAATCCCAAAAAACAAAAAATATTTTTTTTAAAAAAATGAGTTAAGGTTTATGCCTTGTATGTGCCCCCCACCACATGTTCCCCACCCCACAACATCACTGCCGGTTCAACCCAGGAGGGTCCCAGGGTGGCCCAGGTATAACACCCAGCAGCACAGAAGCATGGCCGTCTTTGGCCCCTGCACTGAACCACCAAACCTGGCCCGCCAAGAATCACGGGTGGGGCTGAATCCCACGTGGGAGGCGCCCCCAAACATTAGGAAATAGAAACTCCCCACAGTTGCGCTTATTGAGCAACGACCTGGTTCCAGGCAGAAGCAGCTACGGATTTCAGATAATGCTTCTCGATAACGTATTATCTGAAATCTCGCACACCAGAGCCCCACTCTGGGGATGAGGAAACGGCAGGGCACAGGGCGCCAGGCACCCGGCCAAGATTGTACTGTTGGCACACGGGGTACAAAAATGAGCCCTCGACTCCACCCCGTTCTCTCCACTCCTCGGGGCTGCCCCGGGCTGTTTGGCGACAGCATCTCCACTGACCTCCACCCCTCCTTCCCGCAGTAACCACCCTCACCCCAGCCAGAGGAGCTGCCTTGACCCATGCGCCTGGCCCTCAGCACAACGCCATCTCCGCGTCCTCTGCAGGACTGCTCAATGCATTTTCTGCCCTGGGGAGGCTCTTTCCTGAATTTACAAAGCCCAGGCTGGTACCCGGCACACAGTTATATACTCAACTGATTTTCTTTTTCTTTTTTTCTTTTTTTTTTTTTTTTTTTGCTTTTCGGGTCACACCCAGCGATGCTCAGGAATTACTCCTGGCTCTGCACTCAGGAATTACTCCTGGTGGTTCCCGGGGGACCCTATGGGATGCTGGGAATCAAATCTAGATCAGCCGCGTGCAAGGCAAACACCCTACCCGCTGTGCTATTGCCCCAGCCCCTGATTTAATTAAAAAATGACTCTCGGGGCTGAAGCGAGAGTGGGTAGGGCATTTGCCTTCCACAAAGCTAGCCTGGGTTTGATCCCTGGCACCCCATATGGTCCCCTGAGTCCCACCAGGACTGATCCCTGAGCACAGAGCTGAGCACAGCTAGGGGTGCATGACCCAAGAAACAAACAAAAAGCAATCTCCCCTGGTGGGCAGCAATGAGTTGCCTTTCTGAAGTACCTTGTGCTTTTCCTGCACTGCTACCAGGATCACAGACACAGAAACACTGTCAGCGAGTTAATGCCTCAGCTCCAACGACCGGCACTGCAAGGCTGAGTCACAGGGCACAGGGCTGGTTCCTAACGAGGTTCAACTGCCATTCTCAGGAAGCCTGCACCCTGTCTACACAGACCAAGTGGTAGAGAGGCCCCAGAAACCCACCCCAGGAGGCAGGTCAACATGCTAACACCCACACTTCACGCCCCAACCCTGATCCAAATCTCTGAAACTAGTCTCAAGTCCAATTCTACTCTCACCCGTGGTGGAAGTGGGCAGGTCTGCTGGCGGTCAGGGCCAGGGCCGGTCAGGGGAAACCACGGCAAGAAGTCAGAGGGGGGTCAGGTCTGGCTTTGGCACCAACTCTTGCTTGACCTTGGGCAAATCATAGTCTCTTGGGCATCCACAACTTCCTCTGCCCTAGAAGAGCGTGTTGAGATGAAGGCTTGCACAGGCCCTTCCGTCCACGACATTCCAGAACTCTCCATAGTCTGGAGAACAGGTGGAAGGTTGAGCGTCTTCCTCAACAGGTGGCTGTTTGGGGGGGGGGGGGGGCGGTGAGGGGGCGTGCAGACCCCTCCCGCATGTCATGCTCTCAAAGCCACCAGGAGTAATAAGCAAACCGCCCTTGGATAAGCCAGGCCTGCTCATTAGGAAGGATGACAACCCTGATTTGAATATGGATCTGAAGTAAATAAAGGGAGAAGGTAGATACTGAAATGGATTTCCAATAAATAACTTCCCTCCGGGGAAACCTGAATCCCCCCACCCCGCCCCCCACATATGTCTACTTTCACAGATCCAGTCTGAGAACGTTCAAATTAGCACAACCTGGCCTGAAATACCATGCGAAACACATAGTAAGCATTTTGCTGTTATTTATGTCATCAATGGTTTCAATGGGGATGACTCATCCTTCCTCTTTAACACTCTGTTCTAATATGGTTTACTATAAATAATGAGGAAGGGAGAGTGCGAAACAGAGAGGAAGAGAGAGGAGAGGGAGAGAGGGTGGGGGGTCTCCCTCTGCCTGTGCAGCTCGCAGAAGACCAGGTCCAGCAGACAGTGCCCAGGAGCCTGAGTGCGACCCTAGAGCACGCTGTGGGTCCCCACCTAGTGGAATGGGAGACTGTTCACACGCCACGCTGTGCCTCCGGTGTTCTGGGTGGGCCTGGAGCAAAAGGAGGTGTTGGGTGCCAGACTAATCTTTTTTTTTTTTTGGTTGTTTGGCTCATACCTGGTGATGCTCATGGATTACTCCTGGCTCTGCACTCTTAGCAGTGCTCAGGGGACCATATGGGATATAGGGGATCGAACACAGGTCAGTCACATGCAAGACGAGCACCTACTTGCTGTACTTCACCCGGCCCCACCCGACTAAAATCTTAAGAGTTCCTTGAGCCTGTCAGAGCCTCCCCCAGACCTAGTCAGACTGTCACACACACACACACACACACACACACACACACACACACACACACACAGGGAATCAATGAGGAAAAACAGAATCTTCTCCCTGTGATCTGGGGATGAAGGGTCTAGACCCTTCAGCAAAATCAGGAGCCTCTGGGGAGCCCCACCACAAACTCACACTAAAACAGTAGAAGAGATGGGCAGCCAGCTTTCTGTCCAGCTCTGGACCCACCAAAGCAGGGAAACACCATCCCCCGACCGGGGCCCAGGGGACAAGCCCAGCCGACGCACTCATTCCACAATCTACCCTCAGAGGCACATGCAATGCAGGTCATCACTCGCTCCATTCACACTGTCTGTCCCTGAACTACTGGAACTTCTTTTTCCCTTAAGTCCAATCTACCGTCCCAATGGACAAGGCACAGAGGATGTGACAGGACCTTCAGGAAAAAGATTCTAAAATAAAAGTCCCCAAAACATTTTGGGCCGGGGCCACATGCTGGAAGAAGGGGTCATTTGCTGGCTGCACGGACGGGCTTCTTTAGAACAGCCCTTGGTCTGCACTGATGGAGGCGTTCCAGGGTTCCCTCCCGATTTCACCGGTGGCCTTGCTAGCCCCGGGTAAGGACGAGTGTCAACGGTAACGTCCAGCTGCCCAAGACTTCCTGGACTCCTTCCCTCATGTCTCCACGGAGACCCCAGAGCTTGGGTTTCCTCTGGGAAGCCCCCACTCCATAGACTCTGAGACCACGCTAACTCCATCACCTTCCAGAAAGTTACCTCCGAGGGGAGGAAGCCCCACTAACCCCAACCCCAAGCCCGATTCCTGGGCTGTGTTTCATGAACAGCAGCAGCGCCTGGACTCCGTCCGGGTAACAGCTTCAACGGGCTTGAGTCCTCGCCGCCTTCGATACCCCGAGCCCTCCACAGCACCCTGTCTGCAAATACCGCAAGGACATCCAAACAAAGCTCCCGGGGTGGCTTCCCCGGCCAGTCCAAACTCTTTTGTTTGATTCTCAGACAGTTTATTGACCAGGGGACGGGGTCAGGAGTTTCCATTTCACCTCGTCTCTTCCAGAATGTGGCCCGAAGGGTGCTCAGGTAAAGCGGGTGGGAAAACTTGCCTCCTTTCAAATGTCAGATTTCCTGATTTTTTTTTTTTTTTTAGATTACTGAGCGGCCAGCAACGGTGGAGAGGGCGAGGGGAGACGGAGGCCAGGAGGGCCCAGAAGCGGGCAGGCGGCCCACTCGCTGCAAAGTTCTCAGCCATTCTGTGTGTCCACATGAAGGGAAGAGGCAGCGAGCGCAGGAAGTGATGGAGGGGCTGATAAACGCCACCGCCGCGTTTCACCCGCTGCCTGTTTTCTTCCATCAAGCGCTTTCACCGAGCACCAGCCCCATCTGAGAGAGAGGGTCCTTCTCCCACCTGGTCCCTCCGGCCCCACACCCCCCACACCCCCCTCACCCTGACCACAACCGTTTATCTTCACATATTGGAAAAAGGGGCATTTATCAAGTCATCTGCTCCTCGTAGATTGTTAAACAGACCACAGGGGTTATCAGTGGAGTTGATATGGGAAGATAAACAGCAACCTCTTATGCAAATAGCACTAAGAATGTGGGGGCCTGGCCGCCACAGGACAAAAAATCAGAATTGAGGCGAGTCTGGCTCTCTACCCTGGAAACCCGTGGGAAGGCCCCCAGGTGGGTGTTGAGCTTCTCTTCTTGAAGGAAGGGGTAGGGGGTGACAGAGGTGCCATCTGCTTTCTCAGAGCAGTGGCGGGACCCATTCAGACTCCGCAGATTCGTCCCTGGGTCCTACCAATGCGCCCTGTACCCCAGCAATAGTCATTTCGTTCTCCCAGGATGCCCAGTCCGGGAAGGCACCCTGTGACCAGGCTGAGGGGGTGCCTCCCCCCCATCAATTTGCAGCTGAGGGGGAGAAGGGGGGTCTTGTTCAAGTGAGAGAGAGATGGGAGAGTGACAGACATCAGGAATTTGGGCCCCAGATACAATCCAGGCAACCAACGGTACCGTTGGGCTCTGGGTTCTGCAGACCTGCCTTTCGTCCCAAGAGGAGCAGACTAGGTGGCATCTCTGCAAAACTCTTTTTCTGAGTTTCAAGGCAAACTCACATCAAGACCCAGGAGGCCGGTTGATCCAAGTGACAAAAGAAATGCAAGAGAGAGCTGTGTACAGGAGAGCAAGCGGGCCGCTTCTCACACCAGGCTGCAGGCTAGGGAGGGGAAGAAGAATGACAGACTCCAGGGCTGGTCAGAATGAAAGACTGAATGGAATAGGCTAATTTACACAGGAAGTAAGCACTTACCAGACCCTTCATCTCCACACACAAAACCCTGGGCCATATCTGGAAGCAATTACATCCAGTTAACATGATCTGCTTGCCACTAAAATTAACTGCAAACAGAAATATTTTTCACTTTTGCAACAGGGGATGCCAAGGTTTGGCTTATCTCCCCCCAACCCCTCGGACTCCTAGGCCCCCCAACCCACGATTAAATCTGGCTGCTGGGAAATATTCAGCAGCAGCTACTGGGCTAAAAAAAAAAAAAAAAGCACTCTTGTAGCTGTCAGGGCACAAAAAATGTAAAAACTAGTGGATCATTGTTGAAGGCGGGGAGGGGGGGGGCAGTGGAAACCATTGGCCATGCTAGAAACTGAGGAACAGCCGTGGCACGTGGGTCTGGCAAGTCCAGCCCTGGTTTTCCACACTCGACTGCAAGGGAAGAAGAGTTTTTAGAGTCACTCGATTTAGCAGTCGCTTCGCATGGTGTTTGGGTACCGTCTCCATCCCTTCTGCCAAGGGGCCGGGGGTGGGGAGGCCGGGAGGTAGTCTCCCAAATGTTAGCAGAACCTTAATTTAGCAGAGCATTGAGGGGACAACTGTCACGATTTTGCAGAGAACATTTCCAATTCCTATTGGGTTAGCACCTGCCCCGAGGTGGACGGGGGGGGGGGGGGGGGTGAAGGGTGGAGATTGGGGGTGCTTTTACATCTGAACCCCCCCAAGATGAGAAACTGGGTCCCCTGAGACGGCCCATACCCCCATTTCTAGACCTCTAGGCCTGGCACCTGGCCACGCCTCTTTCTTTTCTTGTACCTCGCACAACCGGTTAAGAACGTTTTCTTTGCTCCTGAATGACTGATAACAATGCCATAAATACCAGCGATGCAAGGACAGATTGGTTTGAAAGTTCTGTCATCTCCAACTGCTCCTGCTCCTCCATACACACCCCCTCCACAAAAGGCGGGGACTTTCTGAGTCTTGTGAAGAAAGCAAAGACTCACCAGCTCCCCCACCCTGAAAAAAAATAATGCCATTCACCCCTTTCTCAAGCAGGGCCTGCAAAAACAGCCAAAGGAACACGATCTCTTGCCAGAAAACTCACTCACATCTCTGCTCGGAGAGTCAGGCCAGAGGTACCCTCAAGAACGAGGTCAAACACGGCGATTCTCTACAAGAGTCACATTTAGAAACAGTTCTTGCTGAAAGAGAAGGAGGAGCGGTACAACTTTTTGTAAAGAGTTAGGATTGAGGGCTGGAGTGATAGCACAGCGGGGATGGTATTTGCCTTGCACACGGCCGACCTGGGTTCGATTCCCAGCATCCCATATGGTCCCCTGAGCACTGCCAGGAGTAATTCCTGAGTGCAGAGCCAGGAGTAACCCCTGTGCATCGCCGGATGTGACCCCAAAACAAAACAAAACAAACAAACAACAACAACAACAAAGAGTTAGGGTTGAGGGGAGGGAACCCAAATGTGCTGAGTGGGGAAGAGGAGCCTGCCAC
This sequence comes from Sorex araneus, assembly GCF_027595985.1. Taxonomy (NCBI): domain Eukaryota; kingdom Metazoa; phylum Chordata; class Mammalia; order Eulipotyphla; family Soricidae; genus Sorex; species Sorex araneus. Next base: position 167,259,809 of record NC_073304.1, on the reverse strand, counting down.
TGTTTCCCCGGGTTTGAAACCCTTTCTCCAGGAGAATGAGGGAAGTCCAGGCTTCAGTCATCCTAACTGGATGTTATTTGGTGTCCGCATGGCAAACAGCCGCACACTGCAAAACAGGTGCCCTCTGCTTCTTCTCCAAGACTTCGGGTGTGGAGAGGAGACAAAGTCAAGTGTCTCATCTTGGTCCTGGAGCTTCTAAGAAGGTGAATTCCCGCCCAGCTCACTTGCTTCCCCATTTCCCACCTCCCCGCTCCCACCAACAACAACTCCAAAGTCTTCTGACGCCAGCGGAAGCAAGCCCGTCGTTAGCAACAAAGCCACCTCTGAAACCTCCCATGCCGAAGAGAGAGCACTGCAAGGGGTGCTCCGATTCCAAGCACACACCTCTAGGCACACACATCCTCTAGCCCCGTCTGCACGCAGCCGTCCAGGCATGGAAACAGTTAAGTCACCGTCACTGAATAAATCAAAAGTTCAAGGCTGCAACATACCACAGAGCTTCCCTCTTTCCATATGACAAGAACCAGAGAGGGGCTGAAATCCCAAGCATCCTGCGCGGGGTCCCCCCGGCCCGCACAGGTTAGGCCGCCAGGGTCAGGGCCGCGGACCTTTAGCGGCAACATTCATTTCCTGAACAGGACAAGTCCTCCTGGCCATAAAGCTAATAGGAACTTCCTCGCACGGCCAGCCCCGGCTGACAGGGCTACTTGTCACTGGCCACGCAGGAGGAGAGCGCTGGTTCCCATTAGTGGCTTATGATGCCAGGTGCTACTAATAAGGTACATCGGCAAGAAACAAGAGCCTGCTAAGTTGTCTCTCTGACTCTGGAAGTAATCAGGGCTGGGCTTCAGGGCCGGAGAGGGGCCTTCGTGAAAAAGAAACTCTCTCTCTCTCTCTCTCTCTCTCTCTCTCTCTCTCACACACACACACACACACACACACACACACACACACACACACACACACACAGGCGCGCGCGTGAGTAGGGCTGAGCACCTTCCCTCATGCAGCATCCAACCTGCTGGATGTCTTAAATAAATACATTTCAAACAATCCCTCCACATTTCCCCCAGCTCCCATTAGACTCCCCCAAATTAACACTAATAGCGTTTCCCCAGCACTCCAGGCCTGATGGATCACCCAGGGCCATTATGCTCGGCCACATCTGCTTCTCACTATGGCAAGGAGAGTTGTGCCAACAGGCCTAATGGCATTAAGATCACAATGCTCAACTAATCCACTTAGAAGCCAATGCCGGGCAGCCAGGCGAGGGTGGCAGGGGGCCCGGCCAAGAGAACTCACAAGAGATGTGTGGGGCTGTGTGGAGAAGGCCTCCCTGGGGGTCCCTGCTGAGAGCACTATGTGACATGTCACCAGTCGATATGTTTAAGTCCGCAGTGAGCGTGTGTTGCTAAACCCACCTGGGGGAAGAGGAAGGTGGTGGTTCCACTGGGTGCAAGCTCTTGCCTTAACTTGCAGTCCAGCCTGAACATGTTAACACAGTCTGATGTCAGTGTCTGTGCCCACCCACACCCCAGGAAGGAAGAGAGTGGTCTGGGAGGGGGTCAGCCTCATTACCACGCCCGGTGGCAAGGCTGTCTGCATGTCTCTGCCCTTAGTATTTCTGGGGAACTAACCGGCCTAATGAACTGTCTAAAACCCACTTTCAGCTGACCCACAATTTCTCCTCTTCATCAAAATTTCTGAATCAGAGTTTTAATAATTCCATCAGTGACGCATGTATGGGCTGGAGCGATAGCACAGCGGGTAGGGCGTTTGCCTTGCACGTGGCTGACCCAGGTTCGATTCCTCCGCCCCTCTCGAAGAGCCCGGCAAGCTACTGAGAGTATCTCGCCCGTATGGCAGAGCCTGGCAAGCTACCCGTGGCATATTCGATATGCCAAAAACAGTAACAAGTCTCACAATGAAGATGTTACTGGTGCTCACTCGAGCAATTGATGAGCAATGGGATGACAGTGACAGTGACACATGCACACACACACACACCATTCCCAGTAATGTTCTTTCTCTTATCTAATTCATACTCTTCCTGCTGCATATCTGAACACCAATCTGTTTCTGTTCAAGAAAACCAGATCTAGGGCCAGAGCGATGGCACAGCAGGTAGGGCGCTTTTTTTTGCACACAGCTGACCCGGTTCAAACCCTGGCATTCCATATGGTCCGCCACCCCTGTGCCCTGCCAAGAGTAATAATGAGTGCAGAGCCAGGAGTAACCCCTGAGCACTGATGGGTGTGGCCAAAAAAAGGGAGAAAAAAAAAAAGAAAGAAAACTAGGTCTGGAAGACCAAGTTAGAAATACGTGTAAAAATTCAAACAAGGCAGTTTTCTGCAAGTTTTTCCACATTGGAAACTTTCCAGTTTCACAGCTGTTACCCGCTTCCTACCTCAGTAGAGACCAGTCTCACCTTGATAAAACTTGACCAGAGTTTTCCCATCCCAAGCCAGTCTAAGACAGACACCAGATCTTCAAGGGTATAGAGGGGGCAGTAGAAATGGGGATTTCCAATTAGGCTCCCACACAATTTAATTTTTTGTTGTTGTTGCAAGTAGGCATCTTTTTCCTTTCTCATCCTTTTTTTTTTTTTTTTTGCTAAGTTCTGTTTCCCTTTGTACCAGCGTCAACACAGGTCTCTGTGCCGTTTAAGAAGAACACGTAAAGGATCGAACATGTGGCCCAGAGTTCAAAGACTCAAGGCCTTCACAGCGAGGAGCACTCCTCCATCCGTACTCTCAGACCAACGAAGGGAAGGATAAGTACAGAGCCGGCAAGCACAGAGCTGGTCCTCCTGTCCTCCCCCTACTCCCACCTTCCCTCGGATTCTATCCAGGAGTCAGGGGGCCAAGACGCAGGCAGGGCAGGACGCAAAGCCCAGGGTACATGGAGCTAGAAGGTCGGACACAAATCCTAACACCCCCTTTCCCGTCTCAGCACAGACAAGTCGCACTTGCTCTGCCCCTGAGGAGCTCGAGAGCAATCTCCAAGGTACATGCATGCAGGCAGCCGGTGGGCTGAGGAGATTCTGACGGAGAACATACCACCTGGGCACAGCATGGGCCAAGGACGGGGCACTCCAAGTGCCACCCACTGATCTACCCTAGGAAGCCTCGGGCTCTGTGGGGTGGGGAGTCGGGGAGGGCAGGCACCCTGGGGACCCAGCACCCGCCACCCACACTCCCTCCCCTAAGGTGCTGCTCAGGCTGGGCAGGGATTTGCCCGCCTCAGCAGGACACTGCCTGGGGGAGCCACTTCAGCATTTGGACACAGGGCTGGCTGGCAGAGCGCTGGCCAGCTGCCTTTATATGAGAACTGGACTGACTCCCCCAGGCGCGGGTCAATGGGACAGAGAGTACCCTGGCCTCCGTGGAAAAAGAGATTGGCTTCTAGGCAGGGAGATGCGAGGCCTCAGGGCAGATTGTCCCGGCACAGAAGGCACCCCCCCACCCCGCCCCCATGGCAGTTTTTTTTTTTACTTAATCATTAGGGTTTTTTTTTTAATTAGTGAATCACCGTGAGGTACACTTACAAACTTATGAACTTTCGTGTTTGCATCTCAGTCATACAGTGATCGTTCACCCATCCCTCCACCAGTGCCCATTCTCCTCCCACGGCAGTTTTTACAGTAAGGCAGGATCCGAACCTGGGGAAGGCAAGAGCTAGACCAATACACACACACACACACACACACACACACACAAGCACGCACACGCACGCACGCACACACACACAGTGCACCCTGCATTGCCAACACACCCCATTTTACAGCAGGGATGAAAGCATGATGGTAAAAGCACAGGCAGCTCCCAGGGGTGCCACCATTCCCTGCACCTGATAAATGTTTCTTCTGCCTCCTCCAGGCCAGCCACCTCATCGGTTCTATTATTATTCCAAGTTGAAAAGTGAGCAAGCAGGCAGAGAGACGGTGAGGCACATAACCAGTCACACAGAGCTGGTCAGGGGAGACATCCGATTTAGCTCCAGTGTAATTTGCTTGAAGCGTGCATTTACTCTGTGTAAAACTTGGGGTTCACTGTCAGAGGAGCTATACGAAGGATGTGAAGTTTTCTCACCGGCAAGGCCACGATCAGAGACTCACGGCTGCCACTGATACTGAACAAAACCGCTGGTCTCAGAGATGGCTCAAAGGGCTGGAGCGTGTGGGGACCTCACGTGTGTCCCCAGCATTGCACGGTCACTTGAACACTGCCAGGTGTGGCCACAAACAGGGGGAGGGGGGTGGAAACAGAGCTGAGGGGAGCAGATCTTGGTTTCTTGGGGAAATTTTAGAACCATGCAAAGAGCAAATAGATGGGAGCAGAGAAAGTGCTCGCCTCACACGCAGCAGCCCTGGACTCTATCCCCAGCACCACATACAATCCCACCAGGTATGATCCCTGAGCAGAGAGCCAGGTGTAAGTCCTGATCATCGCCAGGTGTGGCCCAAAAGCAAATGAAAAGGAAGAGCAAACAGATGCACACCTGCATTCATCTAACTAAACAGGTGGGGAAACCTGTTTTCTACCAAGGGTCACTGGCCATCATCTGCAGGCCGGGCAGGAGAGGCAGATGGGCTGCGGGCAGTTGACAAGAAACATACGTGTTAGTGCCATCAGGTACCGGGCCAGACCATGTGATTCCACAGGTTTCATATGGCCAGGGGCCAGGCATTCCCTACGCCTGTTCTAGCAAGACCTGAGTCTCAGCATTGCACTCTCAATGGTACTTCTTTTAAAGTCATTAATTTAAAAAACTGCGGTGATTAGAAATGCTCCTCTCCTGAATTAGAAAAAAAAAATCAAAGAGCGTGAATGGAGTTTGATTTTTAACAGTTGAGCATAATCACTATTTTAAAGATGCATAGTTTTTCTCCAACAAACGGGAGAGAAACCGCCGCAGAGCTGCCGCTTCCTTCTCCCCCTCCGTTCAGCAATTAGCAGCCCCATCCGATAGTGACAGCTAATTAAAATGGGACTTCTCACAGAGATGAAAGAGCAGGTAACTTTTCCCCCGTTTGGAAATACAATAAAAAGAAATCATCTTTGAGACTGATGAGAGTTTGGTGGAGATCCCAGATGACTCACATTCCAGAGGAAGCATGATAAATATTAAACCCCAAAAAGGGTCAGAAGAGATGCTTGTCGTGTGTGCGCCCAGCCTCTGTTTGATCCCTGGCACCAATCTGGTCCCACCCCACCAAAAGTGAACCCGGAGTAGAGAGCCAAGAATCAGCCCCAAGAACTGCTGGGTGTAGCCCCAAAATAAAAAGAAAGAAAAACTCATATATCTGGGGGCTGGAGCGATAGTACAATGGGTAGGGCATTTGCCTTGCAGCGGCCGACCTGGGTTCGATTCCCAGCATCCCATATGGTCCCGCATGCACTGCCAGGAGTAATTCCTGAGTGCAAAGCCAGGAGTAGCCCCTGTGCATCGTCAGGTGTGACCCCCCAAAAAAAGCCAAAACAAAAAGAGAAAAACTGACATATCTGACCCCCCAATTTACCAGGCTCACTTCCACTGCCAACCCAGATTGCCAAACAAAATATTCAACTCATCCAAAGAAATCTATGAGGATGAGGGGTTGGGGGAGTAGGAATAGAAGATTTTTTTTTAATAGCAAATTTGTCTAAGAGAAATCCATGAGCATGAGGGGTTGGAGGAGTGGGAATAGAAGAGGTTTTGTTTTTGTTTTTGTTTTTAAATAGCAAATTTTTCTAAGAGAAATCCATGAGCATGAGGGGTTGGAGGAGTGGGAATAGAAGAGGTTTTTTTTTTTTTAGTAGCAAATTTTTCTAAGAGCTCAAGGAATCCACAAACAGCTCCTCCAAGTGTCTGATTTTACCATCAAAGACACTCAAGCTGTCCCCAGCAAAGCCTCATGAGCCAGACCCTCGCCAAAAGTCTCGGGATTTCCAGGAGCCCAAGAGGTTAACAACTGAAGCCATTCATCACCCCCAAAATGACACTTCCTGGAAATAGAAAAGGATTCAGAAAGGATTTGGGAAATCTGTGAATGACAGAGCATCCATAAATAGCGACGTCGAGAAGTTGGGCACACCTGACCTTTACGATTGACGTCAAGGAAGATAGCTCGAGTCTCCAGCGCGGCGTCTTGGGGATGCTGCTGGCACCGCGAGACTAGGTCAGATGGCTCTGGCCCAGAATGGCAATGCCCATGTTCTTATATGGCCTGGTGTGGTGCACCCGGGGCTGTGAGTTAGAAGGTGAGCCGGGCTCCTGGCATGATCCATGAAAGCCATGTGACTCTGGGCTAGTTGCTGGCTGGTTCCTTTTGCCCACTCGAAAACGGGGGGCCGGGAACGGTCAGCGGTGCCTTATCTCAAACGCTCAGCTACTTCTGAAATCAGAATCACGCAAACTTGAGAGAAAAGGAAGGTGGGGCTCTGGCTCTCTGAGGAGCCTCAGGAAGCACTCTGTAATCAAACACATTAATATTTTTGCAGCAAAACATATGAATATTCAAAATAGGAGGGATAAATATAGCTTCCCATCAGTTCAGATCAGGTTTGGCTGCTAAATGAGTTTGCTGCAATCGTCCACAAAACCTTTTAGCTTTTCAGAGCTCTTCAGACATGATAATCACTGGTGGGGGGTGATGGGCCTGTCCCTCTTCCAGGGAGGGCAGGAGGTTAACGGAGGTAAAGTCGCCGAAGGCTTGCTTGGCAGAGGAGAGAGTGTTACAACTGATCCCAGGCATTACCGATATTTCTGATCATTCCACAGCACACGCCTTTCCAAACAGAACCTGGTGTGACCTCAGAGCTGTCTAAAGCTGTCACAATAATGAAAGGGAACCCAGAGTTCAGGGCAATCCAAACTTCCCCAAAGTGGCCTAAGCTGAGATGAACAGTTCCTGGCCCTCGACAACGTGGCCCGGCGCTGAGAGCAGCGCAGCGAGAGCCAGCGACAGAGCAAAGAGCTGCCCCAAACCTGCCGTTTGGACTCTGCGGTCCCCGACACTCTACAGCTGGCTCCAAGAGCCTCCACGAGGGACTGGCATCAAGGCCCAGGAGCCCTGGGCTTCTCTGGCAGAGCCAGCAAGAGGTCAGTGGGCTAACGGCTGGTCTGCGGGAGACCCACCAGAATCTCCTGGCCCAGCAAAAACCTGATTCCGAAGCACTCATCGGCGTCTGGGGAAACTGAGGGCTACGAACAACTACAGCCACACTTAGGACCACCCTCCAGCTCGCTGCAAATCTCATGGCTCATGCCTGTAACTCTGAGCAGAGGGTGCCCCTGAGGCAGTTGAGCTGGTCCCTAGGTCAGATCCACACAGTTCAGTCTACAGGGAGAACCACCCGCTCCAGGCTTCCAGTGAGAGGAGCAGCTTCTCTGGAGAGAGAAGAGAGGGTCCTGTCTCTGGAACCCAAGATAACCCCCTCTCCCTCCCTCAGCAGCCTCTATGCGGGGCCCTCCGGGGAAGGTTTGCTCCTGACTCTGCCTGGAGAATGTTCCAGATCTCTCGGGTCTTCTCAGTGGCTTCTGAGTTGGAATCTTTGGTCTTTCCATCAATCCATGACTATCTCTGACCCACACTGCAGAAATCACAAATCCCCCAACTTTCTTTTTCTTTTTCTTTCTTTCTTTTGTGTTTTGTTTTGGGGTCACACCCAGCAGTTACTCAGGAGTCACTCCTGGCTCTGTGCTCAGGGATCATACCTGACAGGCTGATGGGGGGGGACCATATAGGATGCCGGGGATTGAACCCAGGTCGGCAGCATGCAAGGCAAACGCCCTACCTGCTGTACTGCCCCTATATTTTCATTCTGTTTGTGGTCCCAATAGGCACTCCTGACCAGGGTGGAGAAACCTCTTCACGGGTCTGGAACAAACCCTCCTTCCTGCTTCCCTTCCCAGCTCTCACCCCATTTTCTCCCCAGGCCCTTCTGCCCTCAAGAAGAAAAGCAACAGTTGCTGCTGGACCCTGACTTTTTTACCCATGTTCTAACAAGGGGCTGGGATGCAGCTCAAGTCGTAGAGGACATCCTGTTGCATGTGCGACCGGGGTCCTAACCCCAGTTTGCTGCACGGTCACTGGGCATGTTCACAGGCCTGGACACCAAACCCATTAGGTCTACACTAGCAGACTAGACACCACCAGAAACAGTTGGGGGTGGCCCCCATAAAACTCTAATTTAAAACGGAGTGAAAATAAAGCCTATGGCTTGTTATTTTGCCATGTTCAGTGCTGTCCCACTGCTAGTTCCACAGCTTCCTAACGTCAAAATCACCCGTTCTGGCTTGGGGAGATGCTCAGGGGCTACTGAAAAGGCTCTGCATCCCCAACCCCGAAGGGCCTTCCGAGCACTGGGCTGGAAGAAGCACGCCCTCTCCCTCCTGCCGCAACAGCCCATAAACAACAGCAACCAAAAACTAAGAAACAACCTGCCCCACTCCGCAGTGTCTGCTTTCCCCTCTCTGTCCTCCTAATGGCAGTGGGAGGAAGAGAAGAAGGTAGGGAACTGGAGAGGGTGGCAGCTGAGTTCTGGAGCACGGGGGCCAGAGAGCAGGCAAAGGGCCCCCTGAAGCAGACGCTCACGTCCAGGGGCTGCCGGCGGGAAGAGGCAGAGCCAGGCCCGGATTCTTTGGATCATCTCTTCGTGCAAAGCCGTGCCCAGCTCCAGTTTCTCCGGGCCTCAGCGGCTTACTTTCCACCTTCCATCAAAAGTACATTCTCCATGTCAGCAGCCCACAGCGTGACCCCAAGGATTCCAGGAGCCGTGCCCGGCCATCATACGGTCCCAAGGACAGGGGCAGTGTCAGCTCGGCCAGCACCAGGCTGGAGGCAGGCAGGGCTGTGGGTAGTGTCCATGGGAACTTGGAGCCAGAGGGGATGGAGGCAGAGCAGAGACGGGGGCACCGTTCCTCACCTTGGTGGCTAGGAAGTACCAGCCAGGGTTTTAGAGATTTCTGGAAGCCACTTCATTGGTTCTGCACCAAGAACCACTGAAGGGGGGTAGGGTCAGTGTGTCGCTCCCTGCAGTGCTCAGGGGACCGATGTGGTGCTGGGGACTGAAGCTAAGGCAAAGACCTTAACCCCTGCACTCTCTCTCCAGCCTCCGTCATCTCCTCTTCCATAAGAGCCAGACAAGGCTTAGAATGGTTTTATTGCTAGCCCAAGCTCTCATTACCAGCCTAGAAAGTATCATCCAGGCACCCCCCACCACAGAGAGAGAGAGAGAGAGAGAAAGAGAGAGAGAGAGAGCAGGGTTCCACAGAATGTAGTACGTAGAAGAATGCACGGGCCGTGTCCCCCTTTCAGACAAAAACACAGACAAATGCTTTCCTTCCCCACATCCCTCCTACGCCGACCCCATTTCTCAGAGCACGGAACCGAAATAATTCACATCCGGAGAAGAAATTCATCTCTTTGGTCAAGATCGGGGCGGGGGTTTCCTCTTTAGGAAAGTTTCGGCACCAAAACACACACGAACTCAGCCTGAGCAGTTAGAGCATTAAGAAGACACGCCTTAGCGGTACTTTTCACACCCGCAGGAAAAAAACAATATATACATATATACACATATATGAGCCGCTTTTAGCTCCGAGACAACTTTCCACACAGTTTGTCAAGGCATGATGCAGTTCCGGCCCCACCTGGCCCAAACTGGGGGGCCTGGGGATTAGCTGAGGGGTTCCCAAGAGTCCACCCCAGGTCAGCAGAACCACAGGCATGAGGATGAACCTTCTCAGGCCGACCACAGAAACAGGATTTATTGCCACCGCTTGTCTGTCTCAGGAGGAGGCGAGTTAAATGACAGGTACATGGCTATGGCAGGTACAAGCAATGCGATTCCCTTGGTACCGATGCCACCTGTGAGGGCAAAGTCACAAAACCTCTGCTCTGCAGACAGGAGCCTCCTCAGCAATGAGTGGCTTCTGAAAGGCAGCGCAAGGCCTGGAGTCGTGGGCCCGGGATGCAGCTTCATGGAAGGACATTTGCCTCCGTGGGCATGGCCCTAGGAAGCATCCCCAGTGTGCATGTGCGTATACACACACACACACATATGCACACACACATGTACACACGTACACACAAACCAACTCCGAGACCTAAATGTGAGCGCAGCCCTGGTCGCTGCTCAGTTCCGGTGTAACCCTGGGGAAAGGCCCGAGTCGCTCCCCTTGAAACGGAGGCATGGAACAAACTCCATAGAATGTGCTCTGCTGCCAACTGGCCGGGTCCCTGAGAGCCGGTGAAAGGCTCCATCACCCAGAAGGAAGCCAAGCCAGCGGGAAGCCTAGGCCAGCCCCAAGAGGCATTTCATTCAACTGGGCAGAAAGGGGATAAGGAGACTCAACAGGCGGCAAAGCCAATTCTTGTAGCCCCCCTTTCCCTTCAGAGTTAAAATCAACTCCCTGAGGGTGTTCGCAGAAAGAGATGGGGAGAAGGGAGCGGAGCCAGGTTTCCAATGACGAGCGGTCTGCAAGAACCAGAGCACCTGGTGGTAGCTCTTGAACACAGAGCAGCACCTAGGCCCTCCCAGCCAGCCGGAGAGAGGTCCCATCTATGCACACAACACCTTAAAGGAGCCTCAGACCCCGAACCCAGGAGCAGGGTCCGAGCCCATCCTTCAGCTTTCACCCTCCATCCATCCTTTCCTTCCTCCCTCCTTCCCTCCACTTTCTCGAGCCCTCCCAGGAGACCCCATCAGCAGAGAAAGCACACAGGCATCCCCTCCGTCCAAAAAAGACCAAGATGAGGGGCTGGAGCAATAGTACAGCAGGTAGGGTGTTTGTCTTGCACGAGGCCAACCCGGGTTTGATTCCCAGCATCCCATAGGGTCCCCCAAGCACTGCCAGGAGTAATTCCTGAGTGCAAAGCCAGGAGTAACCCCTGTGCATCGGCGAGTGTGACCCCAAAAGCCAAAAAAATAAATACCTTGATGAGCCAGTCCCCCCCCCCACCCCAAGCTCCCCAAGGCGTGCCAAGACCTCCTCGCCACACTCTTGAAAAGCTCCTCCATCCTTCCCAGAACTGGGAAAGACATGGTTGCGAATGCACAGCCTGGAAGACTGGGGCACCGGTGCCCTGGACTTGGGAGTGGCAGGGCATGAAGCGGAGGGGGGTACGGGGTTGGGGGGAGGATGCTGAGGGCCAGACGAATAGGGGAGGGGGCCGAGAAACCCTACCTGTGCTGTTCCACGGCCTCATTGTCGGGCAGCTCCACCCCACACACGCTGCACTGCTCCCCCAGGCTCCGGCTCTCCGACTTCATGCCCACGGCCAGCTCGCCCAGCTTGTTGAACAGCTCCCTCTGGATGAAGCCCTGCGGCAGCAGCCCCCCGTAGGTGCTGAAGTCCATGGAGACGGCCAGGGCGGGCTGCACGTGGAGGCCGGAGGTCACGGCCGACGGCATGCTCAGCACGGCGTCGGCCTTGTGGTTGGGCAACACGGAGTAGAGGCCCAGGGGTTTCTCGGCGGGGGGTCCGGGGTGCTCTAGGCGGCCCGGGGGTCCCTGGCCAGCCTCGGCGGAGGCCTGCAGCGGCTCGGCACTCTCCTCGCGCCCATAGTGCAGCTCCCTGGCACTCGTGATGACGCTGCTCCGAGTGGGGGTCCCGGGCCCCTCCTTGCCCCTCTCCTCCACTTTGTCCCCCAGACCACCAGAAAGGCTGGACTCGGCGGTGCCAGGGCTCTCCTGGCCCGGCACCTCATCCACCTGCATCATCTCCGCCTTGACCTCGGCTGCTGCCGGGTGCCGCCCGCCCCCGGCCAGAGGGGGCTCCTCGGGCCCCGCAGGAGGCTGTAGCGTTCCCTGCAAGAGAGACTGTCCGATGGTCATCAGACTGTCCACCGCCGCCTTGGTGGGACTCATGGCTGAGAGGCCAAAGGAGGTGGAGACGGAAGGACTCTGGTCCACCAGGGGCCCTGCCAGGCTGGGCGCGGCCACGCTGGCGTAGCCACTCTCCTCGCTGGAATGCTTCGAGATGAAGAGGTTCTTGAGGTACCTGGCCTTGCGGTCCTCCTCCTCCTCGGCCCCACCTTCTGCCATGGTGGCCTCCGTGTCATTGTCATCGGAGGCTTGGATGGTCTCCAGGATCTTCAGGCACTGCTCCTCCAGGTACTCGATCTCCAGGATCTCGGCTGCGTACAGCAGGTCGTCGAGGTCCTCCGCCTTGGCCTGCAGCGTGGCCGTGTAGGCGTACTCCAGGATCTGCTGGAAGGTCTTTGGCGAGAGGAAGTCCAGGGTATAGTGCTGGCTATTACGGTGGAAGAGGATCTCGAACATCTTGCTGGTGCAGGCCAGCACTGTGCGGTGGGCGTGGAACTCCTGGCTGTCCACCATGATGACCACATCGCACAGGGTCCCCGCCAGCCGCATCTGGTTGGCCTTGCACAGGAGCCCCGTGGGGTGGCTGGGGTTCTGCAGCTGGATCATGCCCATCTTCGTCAGATCCATGGTGCGCCCCACAGCTTAGGCATGAGGCTCTCTGTCCTCCCGGGCTCTGCGTGGCGGGGCAGGGTGCGTTCCCTGGGCTGGGAGAAGAGAAGAGGCACAGGAGAGAACAAAAGGTAGATTAGTGAGCGTCACTAAGAGGGAGCATTCCACCCCGGCGAGGCGCCCTGGCCAGAGCATGTCGGGAGATTTTAGAGAAGGAGAAAAGGGCATTTTAGCCATGGCGGCGTCTGCTTTGTGGAGTCCAAGAACGAGGCGAGCACAGACAAGGTTCTGTCACAGAGAGGCCTAATTTGCTGTTCCAGGATGTGTGTTAGATGAAGTGAAATGAAAATTACAGTGCCGTCTGGTGAGTCTGGGGCTTTCTCTAATTCTGAGTTGGGTGTATTGGTTCCTGGGCAAGACCAACATCCATTATGAGGTACCTGCATTGAATACGAATTTCACCTCTTCATTCAATCAATGGAACTCTCCCTTCCACTTTCTTTCTGCCTCCTCTCCCAATGCCAGCAAACCTCACCTTCAAAACACCGTTTTTCTAAACCCAGCCTCACCGGGGCAGCCTCAGGAGGCAGGTGGCAGACCCGAGCCAGGCCCAGAGGATTCTGTGGGAACAGAGCATCACTCCAGGGCTCCCCTCTGAGCATCTGTCAGCACCTTCCTGGACCTCTGTCCTTTACTCAGGACTGCAAAGGTCAACAGCCCCTAGTCCTGAGCCAATTCCTCCACACTAACAGGAATGCAAACACACTCACACACACTCACACACACTGACCCAGAGATGCCTCTGAGTTTTTGTACCTCATCCAGAATCTGGCATGCCTGCCTGTGCGTGCATGTGCACATGGGCTGGCCCACATGGAGCACTCTGAGGTGTGCACACACTTACATAAGATGCCACATTCACCCCTTGCACACAAGTGTCCAGCGAGTGGATAAGACATGGGGATAAGCAGTGAGAATCTGGATAGGGAGCCCAGGAAATAGCGCGGCAGGCCAGGAGGGTTCAGCAGGCCCCCGAACGCCATATCTGTGTGTGAGTGGGAGCCACCAATGCTGCCGGGCACGGATCTGCGGCACAAAAAGTGTCAAGTGGCACCAGCATCTCTGGTGTGAGTTACCACAACGGGAGGGAAGATGAGGCTGGGAGACAAAGACCTGGCCCAGAGCCCAGGTACCCAGCCCTCGCAGAGTCCTGGGGCTCTGGACCCCTTCTGGAAAGTGCTCCAAAAACCTCACAGGCCCAGGTCCGCCCCAGCCGCAGTCCTGCTGTGGCCAGTGTTGGTGGGAAGGGAACGGGGAGAAACGCGAGCTCGCTCTCCTCCCTTTTCCAAAATCGCTTGCCTCCGCCCCCAGTCTGCTCCCCCGCCCCCCCCCCCCGCCGCGCCCGCACCCCTCTTAGCGCCACCACCATCAGTCCTATTGGCTTTAGAGCCACAAATATTACGCAGAAAGGGTTAACAGGTCAGTTAAAGGAGACACTTTTGCTGCCCACCCCGGGGTGGCGGCTGAGGCCGTCAAGGAAAGGTGGGACAATCTTTGATTCAAGTCTTCTCAGAGACTTCGGGGACCCGGAGAAAAGCAGGAGGAAGCGACCGAAAGCACCGGAGCTAGGCCACCCGAATTCCTTCCCAAACGCAACCTCCTCGGGGACGTGCGGGAAATCGGGGTTCGCCGGGCCAGCGGTGCCCACCACCCGCCGCTCAGCGCCCGCTGTCCGGCCGGCGCTGGCTGCAGCGCGCACCCGGGTGTCGCTGGGGAAACGCCGGCGCTCGCCCGCTCCAGCATTGGGGATCGATCGCGCGCTCACACACACACATATACACACACACCCTGTCCCGGCCACCCCCACGGGGATGTGCAGGCGACTTCGGCAAACTTGGGGAAGCAACTTTTCCCGGGGATCCCAGAGGAGAAAGCCGGGGCGCCGGGCTCGGGGAGAAGAAAAGCAAAAGAGAGCGGGGCGGACGCCCGGCGCGCGAGGCCGGGCAGGGCTGGGCGCCCCGGCGAGGGCTGCTAGGCGGACCCGCCCCGCGGCGACCGGGAAGGCACAAAAGCCCGAGCGCGGCTGGTGGGAGGAAAGGCGCAGACGGGCCGTGCCGGGCCTCCCTCTCCGACCCCAGGGCCATGACCCGCGGGAGCCACGGGCAGGGTCCTGGGCCTCCGGCGGGCGGCGCCAGGCAACGCCGCGAGGGGCCGCGGGGCCGGCGAGGGGCTGGGCGCGGAGCGCGTCCGTGCGTCCCGGTGCGTGTGCGGACCCGCGAGCTCCTGCGCCTCTGGAGCGCGTGCGGGAGGGTCGCGGGGGGCTGCACCGAGGTGCTGCCCGCGCGCCGGGGTGGGAGCAGGCATCCCCGGACGCATCAGGTGCAGAGAGCCGGGGCGCCCGCCGAGCGCGGCCGCTAGCGCACGGCGAGCCCCGGCGCCACGGCCGGTCCCGCCAAGAGCCGAAGCTGGCCCGGAGCCCCACGAACCTCTCCGGAGCTCGGCCACGGCCCCCCTAACCTCCCCCCCCCACCACCCCCCACCAAAAATAAAATGATAATAATAAAGCTGGGGGAGAGGGTCAAGTCTGATCTTGGGAAAACATTTTTTTTTTTTAAAAAAAGAGCCCACCACGTTTTCCAAAGAGAAACAAAACCCGAGCGAGTCGCAGTCCTGCTCCTCTCCTCCGCCCCCGAATCCACTCGTCGGAGCCGCGGCTTCTCGCTTCCCAGCGGGACCGCGAATAAACACAAATAAGCCACAACCCGATCTGGCGCCCGCGCACCGGTCCGCATACATATGAGCGCCCGCCCGTCCTCCGCCGGCCCCCGCGTACAAAGCTCCCCGCGTCGCCCACCCTTCGCTCGCGCCCCCTGCCCCGGAGACCGCTCCGTCTCCCCCCCACCCACCCCCCATACACACACCTCTCCCCCCAACCCTGTGCCCTGGAGCGGACGGGCTGGGAGGCAGCTGCGCCCAGGCTGTGACAGCCGGGGCTCCCCCCCCACTCCTCCTCTTCCAGCCGACCCCCCAAGCCGGCGGTGGCCAGCGCCAACCGCCGCACCGAGGGAAGGAGCGGCTTGAATACCACCAGGCACGAGCCCAGAGGCCGAGTGGCCAAAGCGAGCCAGCCGGCCCCCCTCGCCAAGCCCCCCCGCCCCGACCTCCCGGGGGAGGGGGGTGGCCCCCGGGGCGCCCCGGGGCGCGGCTCTCGCGGAGCACGGGGCGCCCCTCCCCGGCCCCCCACTCACCGCTGCCGAGCCGGGCGCGTGGGGTGGGCGTGCGTGCTGCTGGGGAGGTGTGTGCCTGCGCTGGGGAGGGGTGCGCTGGGGAACTGTTGCTCTCGGTATCACGGCGGCAGCGGCGGCAGCGCCCGGCAGTTCGCAGTACCCGCTCTCATCGCCCTCAACTCCTCTGTGCAGCGAGGTTAGCAAATCACCACCGGCTGCGGCGCCTCCGCCGCGTCCCACGTCAACGCCGAGCCCCCTCCCCTGCGAGGCCCCGGCGCCTCTCCATCTTTAGTGCTGGCGGCCGAGCCCGGCTCCCTGCCCACAGCCGCCCCCTTCCCTCCCCCCTCGGCGCGGGCCGCGGCTCAGCCCGCCCACAGCCCCCCTGCACCGGCCGAGCCCGCGCGCGCTCCCCGCCCCGCCCCGGCCTGCGCCCCGCCCCGGCCGGCCCGCGCGCCGCGCTCCGGGCAGCGGCCGCCCGACCTCGAGCCCCGCGCAGCGCCGAGCCCTTGGTCGGGGCGGGGCGCGACCTTCGCCTCCGACCCCCGCGTTTGTCCTTCCCACTGGGCACGGGTGTCCTTTGTGCCCTGCTGCTCCCAGGCACCTAGTTGGAGCCCCGGCGCCGGGGCGCGCCCCCGGTTTTCAGCGCGTGTCGCACTTTCGAAGGCCCCTGTCCACCACCCCTACCCCCGCCATCCCCCGCGCGACACTGTCGCTGGTGCAGCCCCGCGCCCGGGGCCTTCGTGCCGTGCCTCGTGGCTGCCGTGCGTCTCCCGGGCACTGAGCATCCGGATTTCGAGACGTCTCCAGGCGCGCGGTTGGCTGGCACTGGTGAATGTGGTGCCAGAGGGTCCGCGGGGATCTGGCGTCGAGTGGAGGCGCCCTGCTCTCTGCCAGGCTCTGACGGTCCCTGGAGGCCGCGGCCCAGGTCCGAGAGAAACTTTTCTCCTTTCGAGCATCCCCTCGGCTCCGCCCCTCCAGGGAGCCAGGTTGAAAACAGTTCCCGGGAACTTTGAGGGACCTCCGCCCACCCTACAGCTCTGCGCCGGCTTCAGGGGCGGGTGAAAAGTTGAAGAAGCTCCAGGACCTCCCCCGCTCCTTCCAAGTGCCTCTTCTCCATGAGATCACTAACCCGGGTAGGGCCGCTAGAGGGACTCTGCACCGTCTCGCCAGAACCCCATTTTCCTCTTTCCCCGGTGCTTTGACCTAGGACGAGATTCCAGAAGGGGTCCGGGGAGAGAGCACAGGCTCCATCCTGGTCCTGCAGCCGTAGCATAATCAGTCCCAAGGCGCCCTCCACGTGCGTCAAAGGGGTTCGCAGGTTCCAGGGAATAATCACAAGCAGATTGGCCTTTGGTACTGGCTACCCAAACTGTAGGATCACGAAGGTGGCAAAAAAGACATTGCTTTAAAAAAAATTTTTTTTTCAAATTGTTTTTAAAAGTTGATGAGAAGCAAAAGTTGGCGTCTGGCCCCCAGCAGGAATTTAGTTCACCTGACCGTTCCAGTGAGCAGTGAGACAGGTGGCTCAGCGTGTCCTTCCCAGCAAGCAGAGCTCCGAAGCCTCCTGCCTGGCCCTCAGGGACAGTGTTCAGGTTGCAGGCAGAGGAGCGAACTGGCAGAGACACGCACTTGGGGGACAAAAAGGAAGCCAGTTCTCCAGCACCTTTTAACCATGCCGGAGATGCCCATGGCCGGGTACGCATTTCTAGTCACAAGAAAGTGACCAGAGCTGGGAGGAGCCCCTAGTCACCACCAGGCATGGCCTAAAAAGCTGACCAGAGGGACTGGAGCAGGTTAGGCGCTCTTGCCTTGCAGGCCACTGACTCAGGTTCCATCACTGGCATGAAACTTCGTGTGGTCCATCACTGCATATGCTCCATATGGTCCCCAAAGCACCACCAGGAGTAACCCCTGAGAATCAATGGGTGTGACCCCCCAAAAAAGCCATAAAAACAAACTCTGACTGAAAAGAGCAATCCTACTTTAAAGACTTTGGCTAGCTGTTTTTCTATGCTATTTGTGAAAGGAAGGGGATTTAAAGAAAGTTAGGAAGAAACTATGGTACATCTACACAATGGAATGCTACAGAGCCACCAGGAAAGACAAAGTCATGAGATTTGCTTCTGAAATGGATGGACATGGAGAGTATCATGCTAAGAAAAATGAGTCAAAAGTAGAGAGACAGACATAGAATGTTTGCATTCATCTGTGGGATATAAAAAAAAAAACTGTGATATGAGACTAATACCATGGACAGTAAAAACATGGATGGACGCTTGCCACAAGTGGAAGGGCTGGGGAGGGCAGTTAGGAAAGAGAAGGGACAGTAAAACAAAAGATAGTTGGAAGTCATCACTCTGTTCAAGAACTGAGTGCTGAAAGTAGGTAAGGGAATATACATGATAACCTCTCGGTACCTATTTTGCAAGTCATAATGCCTAGAAGGAAAGAAAGAGAGAGAGAGGGAGAGGGGAGGGGGTGGAAAGCTGCCTTTCATAGAGGCAGACCAGGGGGAAGGGAGTGCAGGTGGGGAAGGTGGTGGGAGGGAAACAGGGGACATTGGTGAAAGAATATGTACAGGGGCAAAGGAATGGGTATTGGAACATTGTATGACTGCAACCTGATCATAAACAACTTTGTATCTGTGTATCTCACGGTGGGCTGGAGCTATAACACAGCAGGTAGGGCATTTGCCTTGCACTTGGCCAACCCGGGTTCAATTCCTCAGTCCCACAGGAGAGCCCAGCAAGCTATGAAGAGTATGTCACCTGCACAACAGAGCCTGGCAAGCTACCCGAGGGTATTCGATATGCCAAAAACAGTAACAAGTCTCACAATAGAGCCATTACTGGTGCCCACTCGAGCAAATGGATGAACAAAGGGATGACAGTGCTACAGTATCTCACAGTGATTCAAGTTAAAAAAAAAAAAAAAGGAATAGGTTGGTCAAGAGAGAGGAAAGGGATGTGTGAATAGGTAAAAAACAAACAAACAAACAAAAAAAACTACTGCCTCCCCAGTGAGATGAAATGAAAATAACTTGTTGAGCTACTGCCTAAAATGTACCTACTGAAGGCTCTCCACCTCCTGAGTGCAGGAGCAGATGCAAACGTTGAACCCTTGACTCTAATCTATTATGCCTTCAACCAGGGAAGAGGAAGCCTCCCGGAGAGAAAAGGAGAATCCCTCTGTGGCCTGCACTCCCCCGGCTCTGCGCCATCGTCGCTGTATGTGAAAATCTCCTTTGCTTCATAAACTCTGCCCATTAAAAAGCCCAACCCTTGTTAGTTAAGTGTTAAAGGGAGATTAATGCCTGAATTTAAGAGGTGGAGAAGGTAACAAAAAGGGGGAAGGCAGAGGAGGCTGTGGGCTGCGTGCCAGAGTTGGGCTTCAAGCATTTCCACTTAGTGCCGCTGAAGGCTGACTGCACAGCCGTTTGATAAGGTTTATTGGGTCCAGATAAAGCGACAGCAGCTCCCCGACCAACAACAACTAGCACCATTTGTGGCTGGAGTTCTGTCCGTGGGTCCCTAGAAGTTTGATGAGAATCTCAATTCAGAGGTTTCATATGGCAGCACATCAAAGCAAGCAGGACGGAAAATTATGAGAAAAATAACTCGTGTGTGTGTGTGTGTGTGTGTGTGTGTGCGTGCGCGCGCGCGCGCGCATGTGTGAGGTGGTAACATAATTGTAGTTTTGCTATTGTTTTTTTTTTTCTTGAAGAATGTGGAAAAGGAAGCTGCTGGCCCAGCGGTTTTTGGGGAGTCTTGAAAACAGGTTTCAGATGTGCTATTAGGGGAACAAACGAAATGACCTTTGGGGAGAATCCTGTTGCCAAATCTTCCAAGGTCTTCATCCCTGCCTTTGCTCAAAGACCTTGTTCCAGTGGCGGGCTGTGTGTGGAAGAGGAAGGTGGATCACATCTTAAGGAATCTCACTGGAAGGAGACAGTGGAGATAGGAACTCTTTCTGAGCGCTGATGATGAATCTTTTTTTTTTTTTGCTTTTTTTTGGGTCACACCTGGCAATGCACAGGGGTTACTCCTGGTTCTGCACTCAAGAATTACCCCTGGCCGTGCTCAGGGGACCATATGGGATGCTGGGATTTGAACCCGGGTCGGCCGCGAGCAAGGCAAACGCCCTACCTGCTGTGCTATCTCTCCAGCCCCTGATGATGAATCTTAACCCACCATCTGTATCACTTTCTTTAACTCGCCGAGCGACCCTATTGACAGAGGGGACCCCCAGTCTCTGCAGATGAAACAGGCTTAAAAACTCGTAGAACTGGAGAGCTTGTCACTATCTGGGCTGAGACTTTAGAAGATTGGGGGGAGTAGGGAGGTTTTGGGAATCACACTTAGCTGTGTTTAGAGGCTACTTCAGGCTCTGTGCTTGGGGTCACACCTAGCAGTGTTTAGGGGACCATGAGGTATCAGGGATTGGACTCAGACCTCCTCCATATAAAGCTTGGCCCTTGGAGCTGTATCTCTCCACCCCCAGCAAACTTTATTTTATGAGAGTGGAAAATCCGGAGGTGCTCGAGGGATCATATGCAGGTGGTACCAGGGGTCAAATCTGGGTGGGATGCAGGCAAGGCAAGTACCATAAGCCGTGTACTCTCTCCAACCATGGGCTGAGACTTTAAATCAGATCATTCCATCGACAAGGCTCAGGATCTTCTGGATTATCCAGGTTCCACTGAGGTGGGGAAGAAAAAGCAGAACTTTTCCCTTACCTTCTCCTTATTCCACCGAGGCCAAGAACATGCAGAAGCCAGCCATGCTAAGGACTAGAGAGAGCTTTGGGGTTTTTAAAAATTATTATTGTTTTATTGTTGTTGTTGCTTTTTTGGGTCACACCTGGTGATGCTCATGGGTTACTCCTGGCTCTGCACTGAGGAATTACTCCTGGCAATGCTTGAGGGACCATATGGGATGCTGGGGATTGGACCTGGGTCAACTACTTACAAGGCAAACCCACTGTACTATCGCTCCAGCCCAAGATAAAGCTTTGGAATATCAGATACCAGCTAAATAAATAGACAAATTGCCCAGGATCTCTTTCTCCACATTTCAGGTCAACTGGAGGAGGAAGTTCTGAATGACATTTAAACTTAACTGAACAGACCCCATGAAGAGGGTGATAGGCTGTCTTCGGGTTATTAACTTTGTTTTCCAATTTTTTTTTCTGTGTCCTGTCCAACTTTTCCCCATGTTGTCCCAACCCCTATTTAAAAATTTTTTTAAATTTTTTAAAAATGCTTTAAGTAAACTCTTCTAGCTTGATCAATGAACCACCTTTTGGGACAAAGGCTCCTCAAACCTTGTAAAAAGGAAGGAAGAGAGGGAGGATTAACTGGAAAGGGAAGCAGGCAATGAGGCCTAGCAGAAAAAATGATAGTCATAGTCACACACACACACACACACACACACACACACACACACACACACACACACCAGAGATAACTTCAGGTTGTCCCTGAAGGAAACAGCAGCTGTCACTCTCCTCTTGTGCTCCTAGATCTTGACAGAAGTATAGGGGAAGCGACACTATCACCAAGTCCTTTCCTAGAGGCAGAAGCCCTTCCGGTGCTTCTTTCTTCCTTGCTGGATTTACTAGATCTCCTCTAATGATAGTGAAAACTAAGCAGATTGGCCTCAGTGCAGTAGTTGATAAATTTTTTGGTTTTATCTTTTTTTTCTAATTATTGTAATTTTTTTTTGTTTAAAGAACGGTGATCTACAAAGTTATTGATAGTTGAGTTTTAGACATACCATGTGCTAGTACCAATCCCACCACCAGTGTCAGCTTCCCTCCACCAGTGTCCCCAGCCTCCTGGGATGAGGAAATGCAATGTTGTTAAGGGGGTACGCCTGGATCACCCTTGAGTCCAGAGGATAGGAAGAAGGACAGAGAAGGGAAGAAATTGAGGGAGGAAAAAAGATGAGAATGGGAAGTAATGGGTGCGGGACGGGGGGACAGGGAATAGGGGCAATTCTTTAGGTCAACTGGCAATGTGGGAGAGTAGTATACCTTTATATCCAAACCACAGACTCAACAACACGAGATCCGAACTACAACCACAAAACTTTTCCCCCCCCAATTCTTTTATGTCCCTTCCTTTCATGACCCCTCCCAAAAATAGAGTTGAGGGAAACGATCAGGTGACACCTGGGTTCCAGTTAGCTGAAACCAAGGAAAAAACAAAACTGAATAAAAAGAGAGTTTTTTTTACTGAAGAATCGCCACGTCTTTCTCCGGGGCAAGCTAGAGTGGAGACTTTTCCCAGGTATTAAATGTGCCCTTTGTCTTTTGACAGCAGAGGGACTTTTTTATTTCTTTTTTTTTTTTTTGCTTTTCAGGTCACATCTGGTGATGCATAGGGGTTACTCCTGGATCTGCACTCAGGAATCACCCCTGGCGGTGCTCAGGGAACCATATGGGATGCTGGGAATCGAACCTGGGTCGGGCATGTGCAAGGCAAACGCCCTACCTGCCTGTGCTATCGCTCCAGCCCCAGGGACTTTTTATTTCTTTAATTATTCTTTCGGGATCCCACTTGGTGGTGCTCAGGAGTTGCTCCTGGCTCTGTACTGAGGAATCACTCTGGGTGAGCTCGGGGGACCATATGGGGTGCCAGGATTGAACTCAGGTTGATCATGCTCGAGGCAAATGCTCTACCCGATATACTATGGATCCGGCCCCAGAGGGACTTTTTTTTTTTTTTTAATTTTTTATTGTGGAAAGTTACAAAGTTACAAAGTTTTCAGGTTTAAATCTCAGTTATACAATGCTCGAATACCCATCCCTTCACCAGTGCTCATATTCCACCACCAAGAATCCCAGTATAGCTCCACCCCGCCCCCTCACACCCCGAACACCCCCACGCCCAGAGGGACTTTTTAATATAGGAAGAAGCGGGGTTCTTTCTTTCAGGTCCTGAAGTGTGGGTCACTGTAACCCCAAGAAGTTCCTGATTGAAGAAGAGCTGCTATGTGCTTCTCCCTCCACCCCAGCAGATTGCAAATGGCGCTGGGACCTGCTGTCCTCAACGCCAATAGCAGATCTGAGTTGTTATTAGTGCAAAGATGCCCTGAGGGGGTAGGCAGCGTGGATGAAATCGGCAACGGATGTTATGGGGAAGTGTGTTTATAATTATAATGGGATTTAATGTACACTGGGACCAGATGATGGCAGCCATTTAAAAAAGATGCTTAATAAGAGAGGTCCCTTAATGACACGCAGTGTGGCTCGGGTATTATGGAAACAGCACAGGGTTCACTGGGTATCCCAGAGCATGTGCCTGGTTTATGGGGTTCCTGACAAAGCTTGGGGGTGAGGGAGCCTGTGCAAGCATTGCTGTCAATTAAGCATCGTGTTTAAATGCTGGCTTTAAAGGAGGCTTCTGCCCCTGTGAGAAATGTACTGCCTCCCTTTTGGAGACACAAAATCACAAACCACACAGGCCAAGGGCCAATATGGAGTCGTTTGGGATTGTTCCAGGAAACCAGCTTTGTTCCGAGAAAGGCAGCCTCCCTTTCCTAACCAAGTTGTTTTGTAACTGTCAAGGGATGTGCTTTCCATGAGGGTGTGTGGAATAAAGCTGCAGGGCTCCTAGTATCAGGAACGGGAGTACCACGGTGAAGTTGCAAGTCCTGTCAGAAACAGTGGTTTGGGCCGGAGAGACAGTACAGGAGTTTAGACACTTGCCTTGCATGCAGCTGACTCCAGTTCAACCCCTGACACCACGAGGAGTGACCCCTGGGCACTGAATTAGCTCATGAATTAGCTCAGAGCATTGCAGGTTGGAGGCAAGAGATAGCAAGGAAGGAAGGAAGGAAGGAAGGAAGGAAGGAAGGAAGGAAGGAAGGAAGGAAGGAAGGAAGGAAGGAAGGAAGGAAGGAAGGAAGGAAGGAAGGAAGGAAGGAAGGAAGGAGGGAGGGAGGGAGGGAGGGAGGGAGGGAGGGAGGGAGGGAGGGAAAAGAAGGAAGGAAGGAAGGAAGGAAGGAAGGAAGGAAGGAAGGAAGGAAGGAAGGAAGGAAGGAAGGAAGGAAGGAAGGAGGGAGGGAGGGAGGGAGGGAAAAGAAGGAAGGAAGGAAGGAAGGAAGGAAGGAAGGAAGGAAGGAAGGAAGGAAGGAAGGAAGGAAGGAAGGAAGGAAGGAAGGAAGGGAGGGAGGGAGGGAGGGAGGGAAAAGAAGGAAGGAAGGAAGGAAGGAAGGAAGGAAGGAAGGAAGGAAGGAAGGAAGGAAGGAAGGAAGGAGGGAGGGAGGGAGGGAGGGAAAAGAAGGAAGGAATGAAGGAAGGAAGGAAGGAAGGAAGGAAGGAAGGAAGGAAGGAAGGAAGGAAGGAAGGAAGGAAGGAAGGAAGGAAGGAAGGAAGGAGGGAGGGAGGGAGGGAGGGAAAAGAAGGAAGGAAGGAAGGAAGGAAGGAAGGAAGGAAGGAAGGAAGGAAGGAAGGAAGGAAGGAAGGAAGGAAGGAATTCTTTTCTTCCATTTTTTTAAACATGACATTTAACTAGGGGAAGCCAGGAAGAGAAGGATGTACTATTTTCTTTTGCTGCTAGAACAGCCACCGTTTACCTTTTAAGGTGTACAGAGGTATCTATTTCAATTTTCAGCTGTTTTCAAGCAAGGTGCTATGATTCTGTACAAATCCTATGTGGGAAAGGGCACTGTCCCTGTCACTGTCACTGTCCACTGACGTAGAAATACAATCCCTGCCCAGTTGCCTTACTCTATTCCTCTCTCCCTGGATGTTGGATAAGTGTGTAAAGTGACTGGATTCACTCATATAGGTCTCCTTATGACTAGCGTGAGCCAGTCCGAGCACTTGTAGGACCAGTCTCAGAATCCTTCTGGGAGAATATTTTATTTATCCTGACAAGGAGGAAGAGACAAGGAGTAAGGTCCCGACTCCTCTCTGAGTGTTGGATAACATTGGCTTATCCTCGCTCCTCCCGCAGGAAGCCTAGGTTTATTGAGTTACTCCCACAACAGTGCTCCCGAGTCACACCCAATTCCATCAGGCACTAATAATCCTATATTACTTCTCTCTTTCCTTTATGTCATTTGCATAATTTAGCAATGTCCTTTTTTATAGACACAGGAAGACAGTTGATGCTATACTTTTATAACATGGGATTTAATTTACTTTGAAATGATATTTATTCCTGAACATCTGTCATATTTACCTGACTTAAGCCTCAGTTGACCTGACTGCCCAACACCCCCAAAAGGAGGGTCCCAGTGAGGGACAAGGATGGACCCAGGACAAGCAGTAAGCTACCCTGGCATCATAAAGGGACAAGCTAAGTGCCATAAGAAGTATAATAAGTTAAGAACATGATCATGGAACAAACTCTGTCAGGACCAAAAAGGAAATAACTGAATAAGGACCCTGCTGGGGTTAGGAAAGACTAACCTAACCTGAGTACTATAGTCTGGGATATAAAGCAAGATGTCCACAGGATGAGCCAACCTTTAAGGTTAATATATCTCTTACTGTATTTATACAAAATGACTAGAAATATTAGTAGCACTGTAGCACTATAGTCCCATTGTTCATCAATTTGCTCAAGTGGGCACTAGTAGTGTCTCCATTTGTGAGACTTGTTGTTACTGTTTTGGGCATATTGAATACTCCACGGGTAGCTTGCCAGGCTCTGCTGTGTGGATGGGATATTCTCGGTAGCTTGCCGGGCTCCGAGAGGGACGGAGGAATCGAGGAATCGAACCCGGGTTGGCCGCGTGCAAGACAAACATCCTACCCGCTGTGCTATCGCTCCAGTCCAGAAGTAAATTTATTATGATTGTGTAAATGGGTTCATAGCTAAGGAAAGGAGAAAGCAATACACCCTTGAGCGGATCTCCTAGCAGAAGGAGATCTTTGTCTTAGAAGAGCTGCCCCTGAAGGAAGGACTTTACCTACATTGATTGTGTTACCTCACCTGGGTGGTTGGGCTCTTGACTAAGGCTTCGAGACTGGGTATGGGGAAACTAGCCTGAGGGAAAGGAGGAGCCGGGAATGAGAGGCAGTGAGAGATTGGAATGGGGCACTCAGTGAGACTGGAATAGGCGCGTGGGGAGAAGGGAATAAATGGCAACTGATCACTAACCAGCTTGGCGGCCCCGTTCCCTCCTTCATGCGTCTGTTGGTGGCGGCTGCAGGCCAGGGTGGGGAAGCGGCTCATGGCCACCAAACGCATGTGGCGAGAGAACACTGCTTTCATGAGCTGTGACTACACACAGAAAGAAGCTAGGTTTCTAGAGGAGGCATTCCTCCGGAAATGTGATGATATCAGGGATAGAAGTCCCCAAGGTGCCACAAATTTACTTCATGACAAACAATATAAGCCACGAAGGGGAAAAGATAAGAGAATATATGTTGGTTTCCGGGAGAGTGGGTTTCAAGGTGTGTATGCATTTTGAAGTTAAAAAAAAAAAAAAAGATTGTTATGAAGTGTTTCCCCTTGAGAAAAAAAATCCCTGCCTTTTGCCCATTAGGACTGAGTGGGTGGGAGATGGGGGTGGCCGGAGGGCAGCGTGGTGATGGGCACAGTGCCAGACACTTTGACATAGCCGCCCATGCCAGGGCAGATGCATTTCTCCTTGGGAAGCCATTGTTGGATCTCTGATATAATCTCCACCCCACCCTTCAGTCAGAATGCATTTCTCCCCCTTTCTCAAGTCCCTGGGCACGGTTGGAACATTTATCATCATATTTGCCACCATCTGCCTGGTACCCACTGAGTTATGTGTTTTCTGACCACCCCCTCCATTGTGAGCTTCTGGAAGACAAGGTCTCAGTCTTGTCCAACTTCGTGTTCCAAGTCCCAACCCTTAAAGCTTAGCATATTGTCAAGCAGAATTGGTCTCAATAAGTGCTAGTGAAATGGGTGAATGGAATGAATGTATGCACGCAAGCATGCATGCATGGATGGATGGGTGAATAAATGATTGAGAGGACATAGACACTGAGTGTTCTAGGAATTCAGGAGAAGAGGCACCATGCTCTATCCTGCCCTTTAAGACAGATTTCTTGGTAGAAATGTTTTTTATTTTCACCAAACCCTGAAAAATCAAAGTTTGTCAATGGGCTAGAGACCAGGGCCAAGGATAGCTGTGGGATGTCACTGCATAGAGTTCCTTGAGAATACAACTGGGTTCTATTCAGTTTATATCTCCTCCAGGGGCCTGGAATCCAGATTTTTTCAATATCCCAAGGAGCATTAACAAATATTTATTAAGTTGCACTGAATTGAAATGAATTGATCCGACTCACTGCCACATTCCCCAAGGGCCTCAGGATCCCAAGAAACTGATGGTTGACTCTTTCAGGGCTGAGGGGAGCAGCTGGTCTCTTAGAGGACTGCCGACTGAGCCCAGGTCCAGCATCTGAGGGGAACAAGATACACAAATGCTTACAGACGAGCTCTCCAGGTGCCACAAGCCTGGGCTAGGTGTTCTCCAAACCAAACAGCTTCCAGAACACCTGGATTCGAGTTTTGAGTCATGTGATTAATTGGGGCCAATGAGCAGGGTTCTCTTCTCCTATGCTTCTTTCAGGCCTGACCTATACAAACTCCTGGATTCCTCCATGGACTTTCCCCTGCCTGGACCTGAGCCTGTAAATGCCCCTGAAGCTGAGTAACAAACAAGGCCGAGCCTAGATGGAAGAAGCTGGATCCCCAAGTCACAGCATCTTGGAGACCTGCCAGGTCTACTGAGAGCATCCACTGGGACTTGATAGAAATGGCTGAAGCCTCCAGTGTCGGGGCCAGAGTTATTGGACAGCCGGGAGGGCTTGCCTTGCACACAGCCGACCTGGATTGCATCTCCAGCATCCCGTATGGACCCCTGAGCACTGCCAAGAGTAAGTCCTGAGTGCAGAGCCGGGCATAACCTCTGAGTGTCACTGAGTATGGCCCAAGCCCCCCAACCCCCACAAAAGAAACTTCCAATGTCCTGTTAAGAGTTACCAATTTTACCAAATAAGAAAGAAACAGCCGATTCCATCTGAATTTAGATAAATGATAAGTAAGAGTTCAGGGTATTTCCCAGTAGTACACAGAACACAGTTATGCCTTAAGAAAAGAACAACAAAGATTGTAGTCTATCTGAAACTCCAAATGATGTTGCTTTCTTATTCATCTTAGCACTGGTAACCCTGGTCACTAACTTGTCCAGATTTCGGCGTCTGCTTATCACAGCAGCATTATGGTAACGAAGCTACCTGTTTCCTTTCATCAGGAGCCACAGGGCCACAGGCTGGAGCTGAAACTTCGACTGGGCCAAGGGGCTGCCCCCTGCCTCCAGTCAATTAGGTCACACAGAGGCAGGACCACCTGGAGACAGCACCCTGGGGGCCAGGCCAGTGGATGCACGAGAAAAAAGTTTACTAATTTCTCCTTCATTCTTTCCCCCCAAATGAACCCATCTTTCTTTTTTTTTCCTTTGGAGGACGGGGG
Source organism: Sorex araneus (assembly GCF_027595985.1). Taxonomy (NCBI): domain Eukaryota; kingdom Metazoa; phylum Chordata; class Mammalia; order Eulipotyphla; family Soricidae; genus Sorex; species Sorex araneus. The sequence goes on along the minus strand of NC_073304.1, from coordinate 167,231,694 downwards.
GCTCCCAAGTGGTGCTCAGGGGCCGAGGAGCCATTCTTGGTGCTGCCTAGAATCAAGCCCATGACCTTTGTAGGCCAGGCATGTACTCCAACCCCACCCCACTCCACCCCCACCACCCTCTTTTTTTCTTTTCTTTTTGGGTCACACCTAGCGATGCACAGGGGTTACTCCTGGCTCATGCACTCAGGAATTACTCCTGGCAGTGCTCAGGGGACCACATGGGATGCCGGGAATTGAACTCCGGGTGGCTGCATGCAAGGCAAAAGCCCTACCCGCTGTGCTATCGCTCCAGCGCCCCCTCTCCTTTTTTTAAATACGAATTTTAAAAGATTGTTCAACTCAAAATGTACTGAGATGCTTTCTTGTTCACCTTTATTTGGGGAGCCTTGGGGCTGCATCCCTCTGCAGGGGGGTTCCTGCAGGCCTCCCTGTTCCCCCAGCAGCCCGGCCCCAACAGCAGAGCAGCCTAAACACGCCACCACTGTGGGCGCATCTCTCGGGGGTGCTGGTGGCTTCAGAGCATCCTGGGGAAGCTCCGCCAGGAGGTGGGGAAGCTCCAGGCTCTTCTATTCCCTCTTCTTTTCCAGAGGCCAAACGGAAAGTCTGGCCAGCCCTCTGAGCCCCGGATGTTAAATCATTTTAAAAGAATAAAAAAGTGCAAGGGAGGGAGGCGCGTGGAGAAAGAGTAAGGGGGTAAGCCCTGCATGCAGCTGACCCGTGTTGGGTCCCCAGCACCACATACAGTCTCTGGAGCACCACCAGGAACGGCCCCAGAGCCTGAGCCAGGAGTAAGCCCTGAACACCACTGTATGTACCCCCCTCCCCATTTGCTCAAGCAGGCACGAGTAACGTCTCCATTGTGAGACTTGTTGTTACTGTTTTTGGCATACTGAATATGCCATGGGTAGCTTGCCAGGCTCTGCTGTGTGGGCAGGATACTCTTGGTAGCTTGCCAGGCTCTCCGAGAGGGACAGAGGAATCGAACCCAGGTTGGCCACATGCAAGGCAAATTCCCTATCCGCTGTGCTATCGCTCCAGTCCCCACCTCCCCACACTTTAAAATATATATATAAGAGAGACTGGAGCAATAGCACAGCGGGTAGGGCATTTGCCTTGCACGCAGCTGACCCGGGTTCGATTCCCAGCATCCTATATGGTCTCCTGAGCACCACCAGGGATAATTCCTGAGTGCAGAGCCAGGAATAACCCCTGTGTGTTGCCAGGTGTGACCCAAAAAGAAAAAAAAAAGTAAAAAAATATATATATATATAAGAATGAAGGATATAGTAAGTGGTAGATACACAGACAGAAATGCCATGAAGTTAGGAAGTAATGATAAATCAATAGAAAATAGAACAAAGAACAGAAAGATAATTCAAAGGGCGGGAGGGGGGTGCATTGCATCTCTAGGACCCTGAGTTTGATCCCCAGCTCCACTTGGCCCCTGGGCATTCCTGGGTGTAGTCCTGGTGGTCGCCAGTGCTGCCTATTGGTGTGACTGCTAAAGAAAATAATAAGAACAATGATTTCCTATTTTAAGGTTTAAAAAAATGAGCGAAGGGCGACCTGTGACTCTTGATATATTTGCGGTGAGCATCTGTATTGCTCTATTCACCCCGCCTTGTCCTGTGTATTTCAGGGGGAGTTGGCAGACTAATGGCGAGCGGGGTGCGGGATGCAGGGGTGGTGCTAATTTCCACCTCCGAACGCGACGTGTTTATTAGCGTGTGCGTGCGGTAAGCGTGCAGTGCGCTCCAGTTTCCTCGAGTTAAATAGCAGTCATGCCCAACTGGCTCTCCATGTACCATTACTCCAAGTGATTGAGCCAATTTCTCCCTCTGCCGTGAGTTTCAGTTGTAAACCTCTCAGCCAGTCAGGGAGGCAATGATGGGCTGCCTGTTGTGATTATTACTAACCTTTAGGATAATGCTCAGCAGACCAGGGGGTCTGCGAGGAAGCCCAGGGCGAGGCAGGCCGACGGCCACCTCTGGTTCCACTTGGGCCTTGCAAGAGGCTCTGTCCACCAGCCTGGGCTGGGAGGCCCCTGGTGCTGGGGGGTGGCACATTATTGGCGTCTGCTGTTCTCCAGGCTGGGGATTCCTGGGCCAGCTGTGGGCGGAGGGATATAGCCTTTCTATGGGGCCTTCTGGCTCAGAAGTCATTTGCTGGCTCAAATGATCTCCTTGGCATGTACGTGCCTGCTGGGTGCTAAGTTATCCAGCTAAAACTTGCAGGGACAGTGCCACATTGTAGATGCTGGTAGGACCATTGGATCCAGGTGTGATGTATGAGTGTGTGTGTGTGTGTGTGTGTGTGTGTGTGTGTGTGTGTATGCGCGCGCGCGCGCGGTGCCAGGGCTCAAACCCAATGTCTCACACTGGCAAGGACAGAAGTCAGATGTAGGTCCATTCCCAGGCAAAGATGCATGTGTAGTTAGCTTAATTATGCTGGGGATCAGGAGTCCCAGACAGCTGCCGGGCTGAGAGGAAGTGTTCGGGAAACTTCCAGCCTAGCCCCACTGCTCTCCTAGTTCGGCTCTTCCAGTCCGTGAATTTTTTTTTTTCATTTCCTTAAAGGAACCTTCATGGCAGTTGATTCATCCTACATTGGCTGCGACAGTGGGTCCTTTGGCAGGTCCTTAATATGGGAGATTTGTTTTGCTTCTCTGAACACTTTGGTCTCTGCAAAAGACGGGAGAGGAAAGGAATCTTTCTGCAGCCCTCACCCCCAGCCTTGGGGTATTTGTGTTGCTTCTATGTTGAAAATCCACAGATACCCATGGGGTGGGAGATGCACTGAGAAAAGTACTTTCCTCAAGTCATGGGCTCAGAAGTATGACTGGGTTGGGCAGGGCGATGGCATGAAGGGCTTTGTTATTGCTCTTTTGTTTTCCAGACTCAGAGAGGAGAGGACCCAAGTGATGGTACAGTAGGCAGGGCACTTGCCTTGCATGCAGACAACCTGGGTTCAATCCCCAGAACCCCAAACAGTCCCCTGAGCCCACCAGGAATGATCCCTGAGTGCAGAGCCAGGAATAAGCCCTGAGCACAGCGGGTTGTGGCCTGGAAACAAATAGACTCAGAGTAGAAGGAGTGGGGAGAAGGTGGGGTGGAGAAGCAGCTCTTAGAAGGTGCTCAGATGGGAGGTCAAAGGACCCTAAGTCTGACCTCTCCTCTTCCTCCTGGGAAACTCCTTCCCACGCTCTGAGCCACCAGCCTGTCAACAGGATGATAAACGGGCGTTTATGTAGGATGAGTATTGATTGGATGAGCTCAAAGAAATTTAAGTCATGCCTTCAAAACTGGTTTTTGCTGCGTGACATGAATCAGATCCTGCCCAGGAGGGAGCCCTGGAGGACTAAGCACTGACCAGGGCCATGTCCTCGCTCGACCCCGCACCCCACCAGCACCCCCCTGGAGGTGAGCGCCTTTCTTACTCCCACTTTGCAGTGAGGAAACTAAGACTGACACAGCATCCTTCCTGAGGCCCAACAGCGAAGGAGGGGAAGCCAGCTCCCATTTCTGGGCCTCCTGGACTCGCTGTAAAATAGTTTTGTTCCCACAGGCACAGTCCTTTGCTTCTTAACCAGCAGAACATGGCTGGTAACTCGAACCGCTAAGCTTTTCTGCTCCTCGGGGCACCAGAAGGAGTTAGTTCTGGGAGAAGGTGAGGGGGTCTGTGGGGTTTAAGCTCAAGGTTTAGCGGACTGGAGCAATAGTACAGCAGGGAGAGCGTTTGCTTTGCATGTGGCTGACCTGGGTTCGATTCCCAGCATCCCATACGGTCCCCCTGAGCACCGCCATGGGTAATTCCTGAGTGCAGAGCCAGGAGTAACCCCTGTGCATTGTTAGATGTGACCCAAAAAGCAAATAAATAAATAAAAATAATAAGCTCAAGGTTTAAATTCAAGGGATATCCCCTGAAGAATGCTGCATGTTAACCCTCTTTTTATTTGGCTTTTTTTTTTGGGGGGGCGGGGGGAAATACATCCAGCGATGATCAGGCATTACTCTTGGCTCTGCACTCAGGAATTACTCCTGGTGGTGCTTGGGGGGTCATATGAGATGCTGGGAATCGAACCTGGGTCGGTCGCGTGCAAGACAAATGCCCTCCCTGCTGGACTATTGCTCCGGCCCCCATGTTAACCCTCTTCCCCTCCCCCCCCCCCCCGTGGCCTGAAGTTCTTCACAGTTCTTGGCAATTCATAAGGGAAAAGTCATCTTCCAGCCAGTCCACCCTATTGGGGAAATAGTAGGTGGGAATTTGGGGAGGGGGTTTACCTAGGTTCATACCCTATGTAGACAGAGTGGGGTTGGGAGGATTCAGGGTGCAAGACCACCTTAACCCCAGAGAAATGAGCGCAGGCCTTGAGGGAGTCGACATTGGGCCCTGTTGAATCAGTTATCAGGGGATGATAACTATAGGTCTTCCAAGCCCTGTCTCCTCTGGGTTAAAGGAAGGGAGTAAAACATGGGATAATATGAAAAATCAATATTGTTCTTAATTTGGGGGAGTGTCTCCCAGTGCTGTTCAAGGGGTCCGGTGGTAATAGGGGTTGAACTCAAGACTGCATGCCAGCCTCTCTCCTATAACGCTCCCCACATGGAGGGTTCTGTTAAGGTTATTTAATTTTTTTGACTTTTTTTTGTCTTTTTGGGTCACACCCAGTGATGCTCAAGGGTTCCTCCTGGATCTGTGCTCAGGAATTACTCCTGGTGGTGTTCAGGGGCCCATGTGGGATGCTGGGAATCGAACCTGGGTTGGCTGTGCAAGGCAAATGTCCTGCCCACTGTACTATTGCTCCAGCCCCAGATTATTTCATTTATTTCCCATTGAGAACTCCTCAACTAGGCCCTCGAGCTGCGCCCCCTGCCCCATATATGACATATGGCTCGAATTCCAGGGAGTTATTTTGATCAGACATCCTAGAGTTTAGACTCCTTCATCACAGTGGCCCTCTTCAAAATGCCTGACAAGAGTTTTAACATCGAAGAGGCCTTAAAGCATCAGTTGGCCCCACTTGAGCATCTCATTACAGAGAACACAGAACAGAGAGGTGACACCCTGTCTCCAAATGCCGATGGCTGGTAAGAGCCAGGGTGTGCGGCCACAGCCTGAGAATGGGCACGTGAGGAGGGCATCGAAGTCATTGCCGTGTGTGGAAACCCTAGAGACTTCCCTTCTGAACAGGGAATGTTCATCTTTCAAACATCTTCAGTCCTGAGCCCTCTTAGCCCAAGAGGGCTTTGAGTTTCCAAACAAACTCAAGAGAGCAATGATGCTGGCTAGTAAAATTTAGGTCACATGCTCCTGCGGCCGAGATGAGCTTGTGGCTTCTAATCCAGCACGAAGAGCTGCATTGTGGTGAAGCAGGTCCTTTTTCAGAGGACCAATGCTGTACGCACTCAGAGATCTCTTTCTCTCCGAAGATGCATTCATCTGCCTTTCATTTTTATTCGTGGATCTATTCTGACATCTGAGATGGACATCGATCCTGATTTACACGGGCATGGCTGGAGACTGTTCCTCAAAGAGGCAGAAATGGGACACCCTCACCCCCACCGGGGGTGTCACATGCCATGATCTGAGGCTTTGGAACCAATTAACAAAGTTCAGACCCAGATCTCTCACTGAAGAGCTGTGTCACATTTGGCAGAGTTCCTTCCTCTAACCTCAGTTTCCTCACCTAGCGAACGAGGACAGTGACGGTTCTTTGTGACCTTCAGGAAGTTGAGGTGTAGACCCCAGGAGTCCAGTGACAGAGTTCATGCCTTGCATGTGTGAGGTCCTGGGTTCAACCCCCAGCAACATAGAAAATTAAAGAGGGAAGCTGGAGCAATATTACAGCAGGTAGGGCCAACCTGGGTTGGATCGCTGGTACCACCTATGGTCCCCTGAGCTGCCAAGTGTAATCCCCAAGTGCAGAGACAAGGGTAAGCCCTGAGCCTTACAGCTATGCCTCTGTCTGTGCTCCATGATTCTGGAAGCAGAAGACTAATCTCTGGGAAGGAAGGTTGCCCTGAGTTAGGAGAGAAAGCTCATACCTATGTATTTCTTCTCACAACCATTGCTTACTCTCTGTGAGCAAAGAATTAATAGACTTCCCCCCCCCCACCAGGGAGACTGGCAAACATGAAGTACAAGAACCAAAACAACCAGCATTGGTGAGGATACGGGGGTGGGGACACAGGGGAAGAGACCCTCATTCATTGCTAATAGCAATGTTGACTAGTCCAGTCTTTTGGACACTTCTCCAACACTAGGTATTGATCTTCCATATGATCCAGCAATTCCACCGCTTGCCATCTACCCCAAGGACCCCAAAACTCTGTTCAGAATACACATATGCATTCTATATTCATTGCAGCACTGCTTACAATAGCAGAATTCTGGAAGCAATCCAAATGAATGCCCAAGAACAGTTGACTAGATAAGAAAACTGTGGTACATACACACAGTGGAATAATACTTGGCAATAAGAAAAGATGGAATCACACAATTTGCTGCTAGGTGGATGGATTTCCAGAATATCACACAGAGTGCGTTAGACAGAAGGAGAGGAACATATACAGAATAATCTCTCCCTTATGTGGAATGTAAACTTAGGAAATAACAAATGCCCAAAGGTGACTGAAACCAAGAATTCGTCTTCAATAGTGAACATTCTCACTGCAGAAGGATGAGGAGTGGGGACAGTGAGACACTCTAATAGAAGGTGTGGTGCTAGCATGTTTCATGCATGAAACCCTGCCATTAACAATACTATAATACACCATGTCCAAAATAAATTATTCTTAAAAATTAAAATAGGCAAATTATACAAGATTACCCATGGTCCCATGATTATAGTGACACATATGTTGAATTTAAGTGTCTAAAAACTATTTTATAGAGAGAGTCTAATGGATCATGGTGGGTTTTGTATGTGTGGGCTTTTTTTCCTCCTTGGCCATATCCAGTAGTACTCAGGGGACCACGTGGCACCAGGATGGAAGCCAGGGTGCTGCAAGCAAAGCCTTTGATTCATTTACCCATTGAATAAACACCAGTCCTTTGTTGTTCTCATTTGTCATTAAAACCGGGCAAAAAAAAAAAGGCCTCTCCCACTTAGGCAGAAACTTCCAGAAGACCATAGATCAGCTGCCCATCTTCCACAAAACACAGATTTCTCTGCTGGCTGAAACTTCATATTGCCGAAGAATGTCCCCAAGGCAAGGGAAGGACTTTGCTCCCAAAGTAGGGAGGGGCCAGCTATAGTAGATAAGTGAGGAGTAGGAAGGGGGGCACCTCCCTACATGCCACCCACACAGCAGAGCCTGGCAAGCTACCCATCGTGTATTCGATATGCCAAAAACAGTAACAGGTCTCATTCCCCTGACCCTGGAAGAGCCCCCAATATGATAGCATTGAGAAGGACGAGCAAGCAGAGGCTGCTAAAATATCTGGGCCAAACTAGGCTGCCAAAATGAAGAAGGACTAAAATGACAATCTGCACTTTTAACAAACGTACGTTGGCATCGGAAGCATCCATTGAGGACCTGATGGTGCAAGAGCAGACGATCAAGTACGAAGTCATTGGATTGACTGAGATGAGAAGGCATCAATCACATCACGCCATTTTTGACACTGGAGAACTGTTCCTCGGAACATGTGACAGTAGAGGCTTCGGTGATGTCGGTGTCCTTGTCAATACAAACTTGGCCATGAGCATTGATTTGTTCGAATGCCTAACAACCGAATCAGATGCTTATGTTTGAATAGATATGGATCATTGCTGGCAGTTTCTATCTTCGTCGTCTATGCATCAACATCCAACTATTATAAAGAAGAAATTGAGAAGTTCTACATGGAGCTGGAGAAGTTCTATAAAGAAGACCACACCTTCTACAAGGTCATTGTAAGTGATTTTAATGCCAAGATAGGATCGAGAAGGTCGCCTGAAGAACTCCACATTGGGACCCATGGCCTAGAATGGAACAAACAGGGTGAGACGCTGTCTGAGTTCATCATGTTGACCAAGACCACTCATGGTACTCACAGTTCCAGAAGGCCGAATCTAAACGTTGGACATGGGAGTCTCCCAGTGGACAGTTTCACAACTAAATTGACCACATCATATTCAATCAACAGTTTGCCTGACCAATGTTGCTGTTGTCCCAAAATTCCAAAATTCCAAACGGGATCGGACCACCATCTCTTTTGTGTGAAATTCTACTTCATGGAGTGGGGAGAAAGGGCTGCAAAGTTTAAGAAGATAACTCCCAGAATGAACACCAACTGGGAGCTCTTTGGCACTATTGCAGCAAAATGGGAGGATGCCATCGTTGACAACATCGATGAGGAATACGATCAACTGGTTCAGCACCTTTGTTTGAGGAAGACCATGAGAGAGAAAGCCACAAAAAGACACCTGTCTTTGGAAACTCTTGAGCTCGTTCGCCAACATGGTCTGGCACAAGCCTCATCACAAGCTAACGTCTGAGCTCGAAAAGCTGTGCAGAGAAGCGATAAAGGAAGACCTTAAAGAGAAAAGAGCAGCAGTGTTGGCTGATACGGCAGGATCTGGGAAAAGTATTTGCAACACCCATCTGTCCTTTGCCAAGATGACTAAGACCAAGATGACTGCCTTCCGACATCTTGATGGATCTATCACATCTTCCAGAAGGGCAATGGAAAAGGTTATCCATAACTTTTACTTGGATCTCTTTGAGAGCCACGTCCACCTGCCCACATACCAAATTCCACAGGATGGATATGTCGTTCCCAGCGTTCTCCCTTCCAAAATCTGACACACCATCTCGTCGGTAAAGAAGCATACAGCACCAGGTCCAGATAAAGTCAGACCTGAACACCTGAAGAATCTGCTGCCAGTACTCGTCAATACACTGGCTCAACTCTTCACATGCTGCCTGTCTGAATGCAAGGTTCTGTCCCAATGGAAAACCAACAGGACTGTCCTATTGTACAAGAAAGGAGACATCCACAACATCGGCAACTATCGCCTGATCTGCCTGTTGTCCGTCTTCTACCAGTTATTCATTCACTCGAGTCATCCTGAATAGGATTGGCAGAACACTAGATGAAGGACAACCATACAAGCAAGCTGGGTTCCGAAAAGGATTCAGCACAATCAACCATATCCACACGGTGACCAAGCTTATTGAGGTTTTGCGGGAGTTCAAGTTGCCGTTCTGTCTAACGTTTCATTGATTTAAAGAAGGCCTTTGATTCTGTTGAGACTGAAGTGGTTATCGAAGCCCTAGCCAAACAGGATGTTCAAACTCAGTACATTCTCCATGAGCTTATTACGGATTCACCACCAGGATCTCACCATTCTACAAGGAAGTGATCATCAACGTAAAGAGAGGAATTTGGTAGGGTGATACCATTTCACCAAAGCTCTTCAGTGCCACCCTGAAGAATGTCATGCGATGACTGGAATGGGAGGGAATGGGAGTGAAGATAGATGGTCAGCAACTCCACCACCTCCGCTTCGCTGATGACATCATTCTAATAACACCAAATATTAGCCAAGTGGCACGAATGCTGGCCGACTTCGACCGGGAGTGTGGAAAGGTCGGACTGCAACTGAATCTCATGAAGACAATGTTCATGAGAAACACACTAGTTCCTGACATTCCATTTGCTCTCAATGGAACAAACATCTTCGAATGCAGCAGTTATGTGTACCTAGGTCGAGAACTCCACATGACAAATGACCTAGCACCTGAGCTTCACAGGAGGAAGAGAGCAGCATGGAACGCCTTCAAGAGCGTCAAGGAAGTGGTTAAGAGGATGAAGAACCTTTGGCTCTGGGCACATCTTTTTGACTCCACCTTTCTTCCTGCACTAACATACGCCTCAGAGACCTGGGCCCTATGAAAACAGGATGAGAACGCTATTTGGGTCTCCCAAAGAGGAATCGAAAGAGCTATGCTTGGAATATCACATTTCACTCAAATGAGAGAAGTAATCCGGAGTTCCAACCTCCATTGATAATCGAGAATCAGGGACACTGTCTCATTTGCCAAGGCATCAAAAATCAGATGGCCCAGACATGTAATGCGATTTGGAGATGACCTCTAGTCTAGAACTGTTACCGACCGGATTCCACGGGACGTCAAAAGAACACGTGGCCACCCACCTATGAGGTGGTCAGACTTCTTTGTGAAGACCCTGAATGAACAGTTTGAAGCTCTTCCTGTTCCTGGAGCAAGCATATGCCATTGGGCTACACTAGCACGTGACAGAGACAATGGAGGCATTATTGGCGCTGGCTTGAGCAAATCGATGACCAATGCAATGACAAGTGATACAAGTGATACAAAGGAAAAACTTACCAAGTTAGCTTCCTAGGCTGGGGGTGTATCTCAGTGATGCTTTGCATGGGGGACATCCTCAGTTTGATCCCAGCTACCCCCCTCCAAAAAAAAAAATCATGTAAATTGGACTCTTTCAAAGAAAGGCAAATCATGGAGCATGGTCATTTTTTTTTCTCCTTCTAACCTCTCTGGAATATTCTGGAATGTGTAACTTACTGATCTTCTGAAGGCAGATTGGAAAGACCCTGGAGAAATAATAAGACCCACAGAAATGAATGGTACCCAGAAGTCATAATCCATTCAGAAGGCCTGCACTGAGACCCAATCTGCCGGCTACTTCCTGGGTCCCCCCTGTGGGTCATCTGGCCATTCAGCACCTCCTGCTCACCTGGGAAAACTTAGCCACACAAGGGTAGCATCTCTGGTGTTTTTAAAGGTGTTGGCCCAGTTTTTCTGAAATGAGCCCTAAGACCTGTCCCTCACTTACTGAGTGACCTGGAGCACTTGACACACCCTCCAGGGGTTTCCGGTCCTGTGTGACGGGTGTGAAAACACTGGGCTGGTTTTATCATCAAGCCAGCACGAACCATGCAGCTCTCCTGGGGAGGCTGAAAGGAGGCACGGACTTCTCCCTAGCAACCTGCAGTGGGTGCCTTCTAGGAAGAGAGCAGCTTCTTGAGGCTTCCTCTCGTGCTCCGACGGAGGCCCACCTTGGCGAAGCCCTCTCTCCGTCCCGGAGCAGGTGAAACAGAGGGCCATGAGAGCACGCTGGACTTGGGTGTGGGCAGGAAATGGTGCAGCGATTTGTGACAGCAATGGTTCGCTGTGGTTCTAGAAAGGGAAGGAAATGGCCGTGGTGAAGCCATGGCTAGGTCATAGAGGAAGGATGGGGGTGGGGGCCTGGCAGCCGGACTTCTGGGAGGCATTAGTGTGACCCAGATAAGGTACCCTAGGTACTACAGAGAGAGGGATGGAGAATGTGCTAGAATGCAAACAGAGATCAATCCGCTAGTTTGAATCAAGACTCAAAGAGGAGCTAAAGCAATAGTACAGTGGTGAGAGTGTTTGCCTTACTGACCTGGTTCAACCCCCAGCACCCCATATGGTCCCCTCAGCACTGGCAGAAGTCTGGAGTACAGAGCAGGAGTAAGTCTCTTAGCGCAGCTGGGCGTGGCCTAATAAGAAGAAAGAAGAAAGAAGAAGAAAGAAAAGAAAGAAAGAAGAGAAAGAAAGAAAGAAAGAAAGAGAAGAAAGAAAGAAAGAAAGAAAGAAAGAAAGAAAGAAAGAAGAAAGAGAGAGAGAGAGAAAGAGAGGGAGGGAGGGAGGGGAGAGGATGGAGGAAGGAAGGAAGGAAGGAAGGAAGGAAGGAAGGAGAGGAAGGAAGGGAAGGAAGGAAGGGAAAGAGGGAGGGAAGAAAGAAAGAAAGAAAGAAAGAAAGAAAGAAAGAAAGAAAGAAAGAAAGAAAGAAGAAAGAAAGAAAGAAAGAAAGAAAAAGAAAGAGAGAAAGAGAGAAGAGAAGGAAGGAGAGAGGAAGGAAGGAAGGAAGGAAGGAAGGAGGAAGGAAGGAAGGAAGAAGGAAGGAGAGGAAGGAAGGAAGAGGAAGGAGAAGGGAAGGAAGGAAGGAAGGAAGGA